>NW_027478841.1:300000-451033 GCF_051014685.1 Ptiloglossa arizonensis | reverse complement strand
AAATTACCTCCTAAATTCTCCTCTCAACCTCCCCCAAAATCAAACCCCATAAACCATACAACCCCAACACACACCCTTTCCCTTAATCCACCCCCCCCCCAACCAAAATCAAATCATACTCCCACTTTCACCATTACTATACAAAAACATCTTCCCCCCCCAAATTATAACCTTCAATTGTCTCCTCCTCTATTCACCCAAACAATAAACACCCCCAAAATGTAACCCCACACACATCTCCCTTTCAATCCACCCCACCCAACTTAATTAATCACCTACTCCCCAACTCTCAACCCCCTTTAATATACAAAAAACCACTCCAAATTAACCTTAATTTCTCCTCCTCCTATCTCCCCCAAATAATAAAACCCCCAAACAACTTAACCCCACCCACAACTCTCCTCCATTCAATCCCCCCCCCTCCTAACATCATCTAATCCAACTCTACTCCCTCAACCCCCCCTACCCAACATATACAAAAACCAACCTAACAATCACCCAAACATCAACCAACCCCACCTCCAACAAACAAACCCCAAAAAACACCCCCCCCACACACACACTTCAAACACCCCCAACCACAACACACCACCCCATACCCAACCATATAAAAAAAACCACAACCCCCTTACAAAAAAATCCTCACCAAAACCCCACAAAAAAAACCCAAAAATAACCCAACCACACAACCTTAATCACCCCCAACCAACACAACCAACACACCACAACCCCCCCTTACTTATTACACCCCCCCACAACACTACAACCAAACCAAACACTCCACACACCCCCACAACATCACCCCCCCTCACCCCCCCCCCCCCCACCCCACTACACCATACACAAACATCCACTAACACCACCCCACCCACACACCAACCCCCCCCCCCCCCCAACAAACCCACACCACCTACCTAACCCCCCCACCACCAACAACACAAAACCACACACACAACCACAACCCCACAAACCCAACAACCCCAACACACAAACACACACCCCCACCAAAACACACACCCCCCCCCACCCCCCCAAACCCCCCCAAACCACCACAAAACAAACCCCCCCACCCCACTAAAACCATAACAAAACAACACCTCACCCAACCCAACAAAACCAACCACACAACACCCAAACAAAACCCCCACCAAACAACAACCCCCCCCCACCCACAAACCAAACCACCATCCAGAAACCCCCCCACCCCACAACCAAAACACAAACACCACAACAACCCAAACAAAACCCCACCAAACCCCAACACCACTCACCACCCAACCACACACCCACCCCCACCCCACCACCACCCCACCAAAACAATCCCCCCCCCCCACCACAAAAAACACCCCCCCCAACCCAACCCAAAACCCAACCCCCACCAACCAACACCACACACCAACACACACCCCCCCCCACCCACCCACTCCCACACACAAACAAACCCCCCCACCACCAACAAAAAACCCCCCCCACCACCACCCCAAACCAACCCACCAAACCCAACAACACCACACCAACACACACCCCCCCCACCCCACCCCCCCCCCCCCCCCCCCCCCCCCCCCCCCCCCCCCCCCCCTCCCCCCCCCCCCCCCCCCCCCCCCCCTAACCCCCAAACCCAATTCCCCACCACTAATTCCCACCTTTTCTAAACACAACATCATCCACTTCCAAAATTTAACTTACCCCCACTAATCTCTCACATTTCTAAATCCTACCCTCCATATCTTCATCCCCCCCCAAAAACCCAAATATCACCTTACTCTCCATTACATTCCCCCCCACCCCACTAATACCAATTTCTCTAAAACCAAATCTCCCTTCCAAAACTTTAACTTACCCCACTAACTCCTCACTTTTTAAATCTCCCTCCCCATAATCTCTCCCCACCCAACATCAAATCCATCACTTCAACCCCTCCCATTACCTTTCCCCCACCTACCTACTACCACTTTTAAAACACCACACTCATCCCACTTCCAAAAATTTTAACTTCCCACCTAACACCTCTACATCTTAATCTCCTCCCTTAATCTCCTTCCCCCCCCCAAAATACCAACATCACACCCCCTAACCCCCCCCCCCCCCATCTTCCCCCCCACCCACTATCATCCCCATTTACTAATACACAAACTCAATCCCCTTCCAAAAATTTAACTTACCCATACCTCTATCCAACCCCCCCCCCCCCCCCCCCCCCCCCCCCCCCCAAAAAACAAACCCCCAAAAAAAAACCCCCCCCCCCCCCCCCCCCCCCCCCCCCCCCCCCCCCCCCCCCCCCCCCCCCCAAAATATTATATATTAATATATAAAAAAATAACAAAACCCCCCCCACTATTGGCGTAACAAGACAAGAAATGATGAGAAGGCAAAAACTTTTTCGCAATTCTGCTGCTCCAAAGGCTTAACTCGAATGCCTAGGGGAAAAAATACACATAACGTTGTAATCGCGGCGAGTTTCTACATTCAGATGCAACAAGGAATTTTGTTTATGTCAATCGTTCGCGAGATATGGGGTTTGAAGCAAAGAAATGGTGAGCAGACAACAAAATTTTTCGCAGTCCAGCTGCTCCAACCGCTTACAGCATGGCTAGGGAAAAAAATAACTACCGCTGTAATCGGGCGAGTTCTTACTTTCAGAATGCACAGAATTTTTGGTTTATGTCAATTCCGTACGCGAGATAGGAGTTTCGAAGCGAGAATGGTTGAGAAGAAAACAAAATTTTTCGCGTTTGTGCTCCAAACGCTTAAACCAGAATGGCCTCGGGAAACCAATACACACACCGTTGTAATCGGGGAGTTTCTACTTTCAGATGCAATAGGAATTTTTGGGTTAGGTCAATTCGTTCGCGAGTTATGGGCGTTAGAAGCCAAGAAATTGTGAGAAGGCTGCCATTTTTCGCAATTCTGCTGCTCCAACCGCTTAACCAGAATGCTAGGGAAAAAAATAACATACGTTGTAATCGGCGGTTTCTACTTTCAGATTCCAACGGAATTTTTGGGTTACGTCAATCCGATCTCGGAGATCATGGGGTATTGAAGAGAAAAGCTTGAGAAGCCACACCCCAAAAATGTCCAATTGTCTTACCACGTTAACCGAATGGCCTAGGGAAAAGCTACACATACCGTTGTAATCGGGCGAGTTTCTACTTTCAGATGCATAGATTTTTGGGTTTACGTCAATCGTTCGCGAGACTATGGGAGTTTGACGCTAAGCTATGTTGAGAAGACAAACAAATTTTTCGCTCTTTCTACTGCTCCAAACGCCTTAACCGAATGGCCTAGGAAAAAATACCACAATACCGTGGTAATCGGGTGAGTTTTCTACTTTCAGACGCAATAGGAATTTTTGGCGTTAGGCTCATCCGTTCGCGAGATATGGGAGGTTTGAAGCCAGAAATGTTGAGACGCAAAAAATTTTTCGCAATTCTGCTGCTCCAACGCTTAACTAGAATGGGCCTGGGAAAAAATAAACATACCGTTGTAATCGGGGAGTTTCTACTTTCAGATGCAATAGGAATTTTTTGGTTAGGTCAATCTTGTTCGCGAGAATGGAGTTGAAGCAAGAAATGGTAGAGAAGAAAAAAACTTTTCACAATTCTGCTGCTCCAAAGGCTTAAACCAGAATGGTCAATGGGAAAATATCCACATACCTTTGTAATAGGGCGAAGTTTCTACTTTAGAGTGCAATAGGAATTTTTGGGTTAGGTCACTCGTTCGCGAGATAGGGCGTTGAAGTCAGGACTGGTAGCGAAGCAAAAAAATTTTTCACAAATTCTGCTGTCCAACGCCTTAACCAGAATGCCTAGGTAAAAAAAACACATACCGTTGTCTATAGGGCGAGTTTCTACTTTACAGATGCCAATAGGAATTTTCTGGGTTCAGGAGTCACATTCCGTGTCGCGAGATATGGGAATTGGAAGCAAGAAATGGTTGAGGTGGCAAAAAAATGTTTCAGCAATTCTGCAGCTCCAAACGCTTAACCAGAATGGCCTAGGAAAAAAACAAACCCACATACCGTTGTAATCGAGGCGAGTTCTACTTTCAGATGCAATAGGAATTTTTGGTTATGTCAATCCGTTCGCGTGATATGGGTAGGGTTGAAGACAAGAAATGGTAGAGAAGGGCAACAAATTTTTCACAATTCTGCTGCTCCAAACCCTTAACCAGAAGTGCCTAGGGGAAAAAATACACATACCGTTGTAATCGGGCGAGTTTCTTACTTCCAGATGCAATAGGAATTTTTGGGCTTAGGTCAATCCGTTCGCGAGATATGGGACTTTGAAAGCCAAGAAATGTTGAGAAGGCAATAAAATTTTTCGCAGTTCTGCTGATCCAACGCTCTAACTAGAATTGGCAGGGAAAAAATACACATACCGTTTAATGGGGAGCAGTTTCTACATTCAGATGCAATAGGAGTTTTAGGGTTCGGTCTAAGTCCGTTCGCGAGGATATGGGAGTTTGAAGACAAGAAATGGTTGAGAATCGCATAAAAAATTTTTCATGACAGAGTTCTGCGCGTTACCAAACTCGCCTTAACTAGAATGGCCTAGAGGAAAAAATAAACATACTCGTTGTCAATCGTCGATGTTTCTACTTTCAAGATGCAATAGGAATTTATTGGGTTAGGTCATCTGTTCGCGAGATATGGGAGTTTGAAGTCCGAGAGAAATGGTAGAGAAGCAAAAATTTTTCACAATTCTTGCTGCTCCAAACGCTTAACCCAGGAATGGCCAAGGGAAAAAATACACAACACCGTTGGTAATCGGGCGAGTTTCTACTTTCAGATGCAATAGGAATTTTTGGGTAGGTCAATCCGTTCGCGAGATATGGGAGTTTGAAGCACAGAAATGGTTGAGAAGCACAACACTTTCTCGCAATTCTTGCTGCTCCAAACGCTTACTAACCAAACAAAATGGCCGAAGGGAAAAAATGCACATACCGTATGTAATCGGGCGAGTTTCTACTTTCAGGAAGGCAATAGGAATTTTTGGGTTAGGTCTTATCCGTTCGCGAGATATGGGAGTTCAAGACAAGAAATTGGTTTGAGAAGGCAAAAAATTTTTCGCAATTCTGCTGCATCCATAACGCTTAACTAGAATGGCCTAGGGAAAAAATACACAGACCGTTGTAATCGGGCGAGTTTTCTAACTTCCAGACTGCACTAGGAATTTTTCGGGTTAGGTCAATCCGAGTCTCGCGAGGATATTGGACTTTGAAGCCAAGAAATGTTGAGAAGGCAAAAAATTTTTCGCAAAAAAAATTCTGCCTGCTCCAGAACGCTTAGCCAGAATGGCCTATGGAAAAAAATACACATACCGTTGTAATCGGGGCGGAAGTTTTCTACATTCAGACCACGCAATAGGAATTTTTGGGTTAAGGTCAATCCGTTCGCGAGATATGGGAGTTTGAACACAAGAAATGGTGAGAAGGCAAAAAATTTTTTACGCAATTCTGCTGCCTCCGAACGCTTAACCATGAATGGCTCAGGGAAAGAAATACACCTACTGATGTAATCGGGCGAGCTTCGTACTTTCAGACGCAGCAGGAACTTCTGGGTTTGTTCAATCCGTTCGCGAGATATGGGAGTTTGAAGCTAAGAAATGGTTAGAGAAGACAACAAGTGTATTTCGCACTTCTGCCTGCTCCAAACGCTTAACCCAGAATGGCCTCGGGGAAAAATACAACATACCGTTCGTCAGATCGGCGAGTTTCTACGTTTCAGACAGCATACAGGAATTTTTGGGTTGAGGTCTAATCCCGTTCGCAAGATATGGGAGTTTGAAGCCAAGAAATGGTTGAGACGACAATAAATTTATCGCATCCTCTGCTGCTCCAATCGTTGCTTAACACAGATATGGCCTATAGGGAAAAATACACGTAACCGGGTTTGTAATCGGGCGAGTTTCTACTTTCAGATGCAATAGGAATTTTTGGTTCAGGTCCATCCGTTTCGCGAGATATGTAGAGGTTTGAGAAGACAAAGAATGGTTGAGAAGGCAAAAAATTTTCGTAATTCTGCTGCTCCAAAACGCTTAACCAAAAATGGCCAAGGGAAATAATACACATACCGTTGAACATCGGGTGCGAGTTTCTATTTTCAGATTCAATAGGAATTTTTGGTTAGGGTCAATCGTACGCGAGAAATGGGTATTTTCAACGACAAGAAACTGGTTGAGAAGGCAAAAAATTTTTCGCAATTCTGCTGCTCCAAACGCCTTAACTAGAATGGCCTAGGGAAAAAAAATACACATACCATTGTTATCGGGCGATTTCTACTTTCAGACTGCAACATGGAATTTTTGGTTATGGACAATACGTTCGCGAGGATATGGGAGTTTGAAGTCAAGATAATTGTAGGAGAAGGCAAAAAATTTCACAATTCTGCTGCTCCAAAACGCTTAACCAGGATGGCCCTAGGGAAAAAATACACCTACCGTTGTATTCGGTGCGAGTTTCTTACTTTCAGATGCAATAGGAATTTTTGGGTTAGGTCAATTTCCGTTCGCGAGATATGGGACTTTGAAGCCAAGAAATGGTGAGAAGCCAAAAATTTTTCGCATATTCTGCTGCACCAAACGCTTAGCCAGAATGGCCTATAGGAAAAAATACACATACCGTTTAATCGGGCGAGTTTCTACTTTCAGACGCAATAGGAAGTTAGGGTGTGGTCAATCAGTCGCGAGATATGGGAGTTTGAGAAAACGAAGAAATGGTTGGAGAAGGAAAAAATTTTTCGCAATTCCTGCTGCTCCAAACGCTTAAACCATAATGGCCGTCAGGGAAAAAAGTACACATACTGTTGTAATCCGGGCGAGCTTCTACTTTCAGACGCAGCAGGAACTTTCTGGTTTGTTCAAATCCGTACGCGAGATATGGGAGTTTGCAAGCTCAAGAAATGGTTGCGAAGACAACAAGTTTGTCGCACTTCTGCTGCTCCAAACGCTTAACCAGAATGCCTATCAGGAAAAAATACACATAACCGTTTGTAATCGGGCGAGTTTCTACTTTCAGACGCAACCAGGAATTTTTGGTGTACAGGTCAATCCGTTCCAAGATATGGGAGTTGGAAGCCAAGAAATGGTTGAGAAGACAATAAATTTATCAGCACTTCTGCTGCTACCAATCGCTTAACCATAATGGCCTAAGGGAAAAATACACGTACCTGTTGTAGATCGGGCGACGTTTCTACTTTCGCAGATGGCAATAGGAATTTTTGGGTTAGGTCAATCGTCGCGAGATATGAGAGTTTGAAGACAAGAAATGGTTGAGAAGGCAAAAAATTTTTCCGTAATTCTTGCTGCTCCAAACGCTTAACCAAATGGCCAAGGAAAAGAAATACACATACCCGTTGAAATCGGGCGAGTTTCTATTTTCAGGAATGCAATAGGAATTTTTGGGTTAGGTCAATCGTACGCGAGAAATGGGAGTTTCAAGACAAGAATATGTTGAGATAGGCAAAAATTTTTCGGCAATTCTGCCTGCTCCAAACGCTTAACTAGAATGGCCTAGGGAAAAAAATACACATACCGTTGTATCGGGCGAGTTTCTACTTTCAGATGCAACAGGAATTTTTGGTTTAGGTCAATCCGTTTCGCGAGATATGGGAGTTTGAAGGCTAAGTAATGGTTGAGAAGACAACAAATTTTTCGCAGTACAGCTGCTCCAAACGCTTAACCAGATTGGCCTAGGGAAAAAATACACATACCGTTGTAATCGGGCGAGGTTCTACTTTCAGATGCAACAGGAATTTTTGGTTTATGTCAATCCGTTCGCGAGATATGGGGAGTTTGAAGCTAAGAAATGGTTGAGAAGAAAACAAATTTTTCGCAGTTCTGCGGCTCCAAACGCTTAACCAAATGGCTAGGGAAACAATACACACACCGTTGTAATCGGGCGAGTTTCTACTGTTCAGATGCAATAGGAATTTTTGGGTTAGGTCAATTCGTTGCGCAGATATGGGAGTTTGAAGCCAAGAAATGTTGAGAAGGCATGCAATTTCTCGCAATTCTGCTGCTCCAAACGCTTAACCAGAATGGCCTAGGGGAAAAAATAACACTTACCGTTGTAATCGGAGCGAGTTTCTACTTTCAGATGCAATAGAATTTTGGGTTACGTCAATCCGTTCGCGAGATATGGGAGTTTGAAGCCAAGAAAAGGTTGAGAAGGCAAAAAATTTTTCGCAATTCTGCTGCTCCAAACGCTTAACCAGAATGGCCTAGGGAAAAAATACACATACCGTTGTAATCGGGTGAGTTTCTACTTTCAGACGCAATAGGAATTTTTGGGTTTAGGTCAATCCGTTCGCGAGATATGGGAGTTTGAAGCCAAGAAATGTTGAGAAGCCCAAAAATTTTTTCGCAATTCTGCTGCTCCAAACGCTTAACTAGAATGGCCTAGGGAAAAAATAAACATACCGTTGTAATCGGGCGAGTTTCTACTTTCAGATGCAATAGGAATTTTTGGGTTAGGTCAATCTGTTCGCGAGATATGGGAGCTTTGAAGCCAAGAAATGGTATGAGAAGGCAAAAAACTTTTCACAATTCTGCTGCTCCAAAGGCTTAAACCAGAATGGTCAAGGGAAAAAAAATAACACATATCCTTTGTAATAGGGCGAGTTTCTACTTTCGGATGCAATAGGAATTTTTGGGTTAGGTCAATCCGTTCGCGAGATATGGGAGTTTGAAGTCAAGGAATGGTAGAGAAGGCAAAAAATTTTTCACAATTCTGCTGCTCCAAACGCTTAACCAGAATGGCCTAGGGAAAAAATACACATACCGTTGTCATCGGGCGAGTTTCTACTTTCAGATGCAATAGGAATTTTTGGGTTAGGTCAATCCGTTCGCGAGATATGGGACTTTGAAGCCAAGAAATGGTTGAGGAGGCAAAAAATTTTTCGCAATTCTGCAGCTCCAAACGCTTAACCAGAATGGCCTAGGGAAAAAACACACATACCGTTGTAATCGGGCGAGTTTCTACTTTCAGATGCAATAGGAATTTTTGGGTTAGGTCAATCCGTTCGCGAGATATGGGAGTTTGAAGACAAGAAATGGTAGAGAAGGCAAAAAATTTTTCACAATTCTGCTGCTCCAAACCCTTAACCAGAATGGCCTAGGGAAAAAATACACATACCGTTGTAATCGGGCGAGTTTCTACTTCCAGATGCAATAGGAATTTTTGGGTTAGGTCAATCCGTTCGCGAGATATGGGACTTTGAAGCCAAGAAATGGTTGAGAAGGCAAAAAATTTTTCGCAGTTCTGCTGCTCCAAACGCTTAACTAGAATGGCCTAGGGAAAAAATACACATACCGTTGTAATGGGGCGAGTTTCTACTTTCAGATGCAATAGGAATTTTTGGGTTAGGTCAATCCGTTCGCGAGATATGGGAGTTTGAAGACAAGAAATGGTTGAGAAGGCAAAAAATTTTTCGCAATTCTGCCGCTCCAAACGCTTAACTAGAATGGCCTAGGGAAAAAATAAACATACCGTTGTAATCGGGCGAGTTTCTACTTTCAGATGCAATAGGAATTTTTGGGTTAGGTCAATCTGTTCGCGAGATATGGGAGTTTGAAGCCGAGAAATGGTAGAGAAGGCAAAAAATTTTTCACAATTCTGCTGCTCCAAACGCTTAACCAGAATGGCCAAGGGAAAAAATATACACACCGTTGTAATCGGGCGAGTTTCTACTTTCAGATGCAATAGGAATTTTTGGGTTAGGTCAATCCGTTCGCGAGATATGGGAGTTTGAAGCCAAGAAATGGTTGAGAAGGCAAAAACTTTCTCGCAATTCTGCTGCTCCAAACGCTTAACCAAAATGGCCAAGGGAAAAAATGCACATACCGTTGTAATCGGGCGAGTTTCTACTTTCAGATGCAATAGGAATTTTTGGGTTAGGTCAATCCGTTCGCGAGATATGGGAGTTTCAAGACAAGAAATGGTTGAGAAGGCAAAAAATTTTTCGCAATTCTGCTGCTCCAAACGCTTAACTAGAATGGCCTAGGGAAAAAATACACATACCGTTGTAATCGGGCGAGTTTCTACTTTCAGATGCAATAGGAATTTTTGGTTTAGGTCAATCCGTTCGCGAGATATGGGAGTTTGAAGCTAAGAAATGGTTGAGAAGACAACAAATTTTTCGCAGTTCTGCTGCTCCAAACGCTTAACCAGAATGGCCTAGGGAAAAAATACACATACCGTTGTAATCGGGCGAGTTTCTACTTTCAGATGCAATAGGAATTTTTGGGTTAGGTCAATTCGTTCGCGAGATATGGGAGTTTGAAGCCAAGAAATTGTTGAGAAGGCAAATAATTTTTCGCAATTCTGCTGCTCCAATCGCTTAACCAGAATGGCCTAGGGAAAAAATACACATACCGTTGTAATCGGGCGAGTTTCTACTTTCAGATGCAATAGGAATTTTTGGGTTACGTCAATCCGTTCGCGAGATATGGGAGTTTGAAGCTAAGAAATGGTTGAGAAGACAACAAATTTTTCGCACTTCTGCTGCTCCAAACGCTTAACCAGAATGGCCTAGGGAAAAATTACACATACCGTTGTAATCGGGTGAGTTTCTACTTTCAGATGCAATAGGAATTTTTGGGTTAGGTCAATCCGTTCGCGAGATATGGGAGTTTGAAGCCAAGAAATGGTTGAGAAGCCAACAAATTTTTCGCACTTCTGCTGCTCCAAACGCTTAACCAGGATGGCCTAGGGAAAAAATACACCTACCGTTGTAATCGGGCGAGTTTCTACTTTCAGATGCAATAGGAATTTTTGGGTTAGGTCAATCCGTTCGCGAGATATGGGACTTTGAAGCCAAGAAATGGTTGAGAAGGCAAAAAATTTTTCGCAATTCTGCTGCTCCAAACGCTTAGCCAGAATGGCCTATGGAAAAAATACACATACCGTTGTAATCGGGCGAGTTTCTACTTTCAGACGCAATAGGAATTTTTGGGTTAGGTCAATCCGTTCGCGAGATATGGGAGTTTGAAAACAAGAAATGGTTGAGAAGGCAAAAAATTTTTCGCAATTCTGCTGCTCCGAACGCTTAACCAGAATGGCCTAGGGAAAAAATACACATACTGTTGTAATCGGGCGAGCTTCTACTTTCAGACGCAGCAGGAACTTCTGGGTTTGTTCAATCCGTTCGCGAGATATGGGAGTTTGAAGCTAAGAAATGGTTGAGAAGACAACAAGTTTTTCGCACTTCTGCTGCTCCAAACGCTTAACCAGAATGGCCTAGGGAAAAAATACACATACCGTTGTAATCGGGCGAGTTTCTACTTTCAGACGCAACAGGAATTTTTGGGTTAGGTCAATCCGTTCGCAAGATATGGGAGTTTGAAGCCAAGAAATGGTTGAGAAGACAATAAATTTATCGCACTTCTGCTGCTCCAATCGCTTAACCAGAATGGCCTAAGGGAAAAATACACGTACCGTTGTAATCGGGCGAGTTTCTACTTTCAGATGCAATAGGAATTTTTGGGTTAGGTCAATCCGTTCGCGAGATATGAGAGTTTGAAGACAAGAAATGGTTGAGAAGGCAAAAATTTTTTCGTAATTCTGCTGCTCCAAACGCTTAACCAAAATGGCCAAGGGAAAAAATACACATACCGTTGAAATCGGGCGAGTTTCTATTTTCAGATGCAATAGGAATTTTTGGGTTAGGTCAATCCGTACGCGAGAAATGGGAGTTTCAAGACAAGAAATGGTTGAGAAGGCAAAAAATTTTTCGCAATTCTGCTGCTCCAAACGCTTAACTAGAATGGCCTAGGGAAAAAATACACATACCGTTGTAATCGGGCGAGTTTCTACTTTCAGATGCAACAGGAATTTTTGGTTTATGTCAATCCGTTCGCGAGATATGGGAGTTTGAAGCTAAGAAATGGTTGAGAAGACAACAAATTTTTCGCAGTACAGCTGCTCCAAACGCTTAACCAGAATGGCCTAGGGAAAAAATACACATACCGTTGTAATCGGGCGAGTTTCTACTTTCAGATGCAACAGGAATTTTTGGTTTATGTCAATCCGTTCGCGAGATATGGGAGTTTGAAGCTAAGAAATGGTTGAGAAGAAAACAAATTTTTCGCAGTTCTGCTGCTCCAAACGCTTAACCAGAATGGCCTAGGGAAACAATACACACACCGTTGTAATCGGGCGAGTTTCTACTTTCAGATGCAATAGGAATTTTTGGGTTAGGTCAATTCGTTCGCGAGATATGGGAGTTTGAAGCCAAGAAATTGTTGAGAAGGCATGCAATTTCTCGCAATTCTGCTGCTCCAAACGCTTAACCAGAATGGCCTAGGGAAAAAATACACATACCGTTGTAATCGGGCGAGTTTCTACTTTCAGATGCAATAGGAATTTTTGGGTTACGTCAATCCGTTCGCGAGATATGGGAGTTTGAAGCCAAGAAAAGGTTGAGAAGGCAAAAAATTTTTCGCAATTCTGCTGCTCCAAACGCTTAACCAGAATGGCCTAGGGAAAAAATACACATACCGTTGTAATCGGGCGAGTTTCTACTTTCAGATGCAATAGGAATTTTTGGGTTACGTCAATCCGTTCGCGAGATATGGGAGTTTGAAGCTAAGATATGGTTGAGAAGACAACAAATTTTTCGCTCTTCTGCTGCTCCAAACGCTTAACCAGAATGGCCTAGGGAAAAAATACACATACCGTTGTAATCGGGTGAGTTTCTACTTTCAGACGCAATAGGAATTTTTGGGTTAGGTCAATCCGTTCGCGAGATATGGGAGTTTGAAGCCAAGAAATGGTTGAGAAGCCAAAAATTTTTCGCAATTCTGCTGCTCCAAACGCTTAACTAGAATGGCCTAGGGAAAAAATAAACATACCGTTGTAATCGGGCGAGTTTCTACTTTCAGATGCAATAGGAATTTTTGGGTTAGGTCAATCTGTTCGCGAGATATGGGAGTTTGAAGCCAAGAAATGGTAGAGAAGGCAAAAAACTTTTCACAATTCTGCTGCTCCAAAGGCTTAACCAGAATGGTCAAGGGAAAAAATACACATACCTTTGTAATAGGGCGAGTTTCTACTTTCGGATGCAATAGGAATTTTTGGGTTAGGTCAATCCGTTCGCGAGATATGGGAGTTTGAAGTCAAGGAATGGTAGAGAAGGCAAAAAATTTTTCACAATTCTGCTGCTCCAAACGCTTAACCAGAATGGCCTAGGGAAAAAATACACATACCGTTGTCATCGGGCGAGTTTCTACTTTCAGATGCAATAGGAATTTTTGGGTTAGGTCAATCCGTTCGCGAGATATGGGACTTTGAAGCCAAGAAATGGTTGAGGAGGCAAAAAATTTTTCGCAATTCTGCAGCTCCAAACGCTTAACCAGAATGGCCTAGGGAAAAAACACACATACCGTTGTAATCGGGCGAGTTTCTACTTTCAGATGCAATAGGAATTTTTGGGTTAGGTCAATCCGTTCGCGAGATATGGGAGTTTGAAGACAAGAAATGGTAGAGAAGGCAAAAAATTTTTCACAATTCTGCTGCTCCAAACCCTTAACCAGAATGGCCTAGGGAAAAAATACACATACCGTTGTAATCGGGCGAGTTTCTACTTCCAGATGCAATAGGAATTTTTGGGTTAGGTCAATCCGTTCGCGAGATATGGGACTTTGAAGCCAAGAAATGGTTGAGAAGGCAAAAAATTTTTCGCAGTTCTGCTGCTCCAAACGCTTAACTAGAATGGCCTAGGGAAAAAATACACATACCGTTGTAATGGGGCGAGTTTCTACTTTCAGATGCAATAGGAATTTTTGGGTTAGGTCAATCCGTTCGCGAGATATGGGAGTTTGAAGACAAGAAATGGTTGAGAAGGCAAAAAATTTTTCGCAATTCTGCCGCTCCAAACGCTTAACTAGAATGGCCTAGGGAAAAAATAAACATACCGTTGTAATCGGGCGAGTTTCTACTTTCAGATGCAATAGGAATTTTTGGGTTAGGTCAATCTGTTCGCGAGATATGGGAGTTTGAAGCCGAGAAATGGTAGAGAAGGCAAAAAATTTTTCACAATTCTGCTGCTCCAAACGCTTAACCAGAATGGCCAAGGGAAAAAATACACACACCGTTGTAATCGGGCGAGTTTCTACTTTCAGATGCAATAGGAATTTTTGGGTTAGGTCAATCCGTTCGCGAGATATGGGAGTTTGAAGCCAAGAAATGGTTGAGAAGGCAAAAACTTTCTCGCAATTCTGCTGCTCCAAACGCTTAACCAAAATGGCCAAGGGAAAAAATGCACATACCGTTGTAATCGGGCGAGTTTCTACTTTCAGATGCAATAGGAATTTTTGGGTTAGGTCAATCCGTTCGCGAGATATGGGAGTTTCAAGACAAGAAATGGTTGAGAAGGCAAAAAATTTTTCGCAATTCTGCTGCTCCAAACGCTTAACTAGAATGGCCTAGGGAAAAAATACACATACCGTTGTAATCGGGCGAGTTTCTACTTTCAGATGCAATAGGAATTTTTGGTTTAGGTCAATCCGTTCGCGAGATATGGGAGTTTGAAGCTAAGAAATGGTTGAGAAGACAACAAATTTTTCGCAGTTCTGCTGCTCCAAACGCTTAACCAGAATGGCCTAGGGAAAAAATACACATACCGTTGTAATCGGGCGAGTTTCTACTTTCAGATGCAATAGGAATTTTTGGGTTAGGTCAATTCGTTCGCGAGATATGGGAGTTTGAAGCCAAGAAATTGTTGAGAAGGCAAATAATTTTTCGCAATTCTGCTGCTCCAATCGCTTAACCAGAATGGCCTAGGGAAAAAATACACATACCGTTGTAATCGGGCGAGTTTCTACTTTCAGATGCAATAGGAATTTTTGGGTTACGTCAATCCGTTCGCGAGATATGGGAGTTTGAAGCTAAGAAATGGTTGAGAAGACAACAAATTTTTCGCACTTCTGCTGCTCCAAACGCTTAACCAGAATGGCCTAGGGAAAAATTACACATACCGTTGTAATCGGGTGAGTTTCTACTTTCAGATGCAATAGGAATTTTTGGGTTAGGTCAATCCGTTCGCGAGATATGGGAGTTTGAAGCCAAGAAATGGTTGAGAAGCCAACAAATTTTTCGCACTTCTGCTGCTCCAAACGCTTAACCAGGATGGCCTAGGGAAAAAATACACATACCGTTGTAATCGGGCGAGTTTCTACTTTCAGATGCAATAGGAATTTTTGGGTTACGTCAATCCGTTCGCGAGATATGGGAGTTTGAAGCTAAGAAATGGTTGAGAAGACAACAAATTTTTCGCACTTCTGCTGCTCCAAACGCTTAACCAGAATGGCCTAGGGAAAAATTACACATACCGTTGTAATCGGGTGAGTTTCTACTTTCAGATGCAATAGGAATTTTTGGGTTAGGTCAATCCGTTCGCGAGATATGGGAGTTTGAAGCCAAGAAATGGTTGAGAAGCCAACAAATTTTTCGCACTTCTGCTGCTCCAAACGCTTAACCAGGATGGCCTAGGGAAAAAATACACATACCGTTGTAATCGGGCGAGTTTCTACTTTCAGATGCAATAGGAATTTTTGGGTTAGGTCAATCCGTTCGCGAGATATGGGAGTTTGAAAACAAGAAATGGTTGAGAAGGCAAAAAATTTTTCGCAATTCTGCTGCCCCGAACGCTTAACCAGAATGGCCTAGGGAAAAAATACACATACCGTTGTAATCGGGCGAGTTTCTACTTTCAGATGCAATAGGAATTTTTGGGTTAGGTCAATCCGTTCGCGAGATATGGGAGTTTGAAAACAAGAAATGGTTGAGAAGGCAAAAAATTTTTCGCAATTCTGCTGCTCCGAACGCTTAACCAGAATGGCCTAGAGAAAAAATACACATACTGTTGTAATCGGGCGAGTTTCTACTTTAAGACGCAGCAGGAACTTCTGGGTTTGTTCAATCCGTTCGCGAGATAAGGGAGTTTGAAGCTAAGAAATGGTTGAGAAGACAACAAGTTTTTCGCACTTCTGCTGCTCCAAACGCTTAACCAGAATGGCCTAGGGAAAAAATACACATACCGTTGTAATCGGGCGAGTTTCTACTTTCAGACGCAACAGGAATTTTTGGGTTAGGTCAATCCGTTCGCGAGATATGGGAGTTTGAAGCCAAGAAATGGTTGAGAAGACAATAAATTTATCGCACTTCTGCTGCTCCAATCGCTTAACCAGAATGGCCTAAGGGAAAAATACACGTACCGTTGTAATCGGGCGAGTTTCTACTTTCAGATGCAATAGGAATTTTTGGGTTAGGTCAATCCGTTCGCGAGATATGAGAGTTTGAAGACAAGAAATGGTTGAGAAGGCAAAAAATTTTTCGTAATTCTGCTGCTCCAAACGCTTAATCAAAATGGCCAAGGGAAAAAATACACATACCGTTGTAATCGGGCGAGTTTCTACTTTCACATGCAATAGGAATTTTTGGGTTAGGTCAATCCGTTCGCGAGATATGGGAGTTTGAAGTCAAGAAATGGTTGAGAAGGCAAAAAATTTTTCGCAATTCTGCTGCTCCAAACGCTTAACCAGAATGGCCTAGGGAAAAAATACGCATATCGTTATAATCGGGCGAGTTTCTACTTTAGACGCAGCAGGAATTTTTGGGTTTGGTCAATCCGTTCGCGAGATATGGGACTTTGAAGCCAAGAAATGGTTGAGAAGGCAAAAAATTTTTCGCAATTCTGCTGCTCCAAACGCTTAACCAGAATGGCCTAGGGAAAAAATACAAATGCCGTTGTAATCGGGCGAGTTTCTACTTTCAGATGCAATAGGAATTTTTGGGTTAGGTCAATCCGTTCGCGAGATATGGGAGTTTGAAGACACGAAATGGTTGAGAAGGCAAAAATTTTTTCGCAATTCTGCTGCTCCAAACGCTTAACCAGAATGGCCTAGGGAAAAAATACAAATACCGTTGTAATCGGGCGATTTTCTACTTTCAGATGCAACAGGAGTTTTTGGGTTACGTCAATCCGTTCGCGAGATATGGGAGTTTGAAGCTAAGAAATGGTTGTGAAGACAACAAATTTTTCGCACTTCTGCTGCTCCAAACGTTTAACCAGAATGGCCTAGGGAAAAAATACACATACCGTTGTCATCGGGGTAGTTTCTACTTTCAGATGCAATAGGAATTTTTGGGTTAGGTCAATCCGTTCGCGAGATATGGGACTTTGAAGCCAAGAAATGGTTGAGAAGGCAACAAATTTTTCGCAATTCTGCTGCTCCAAACGCTTAACCAGAATGGCCTCGGGAAAAAATACACATACCGTTGTAACCGGGCGAGTTTCTACTTTCAGATGCAATAGGAATTTTTGGGTTAGGTCAATCCGTTCGCGAGATATGGGAGTTTGAAGTCAAGAAATGGTAGAGAAGGCAAAAAATTTTTCACAATTCTGCTGCTCCAAACGCTTAACCAGGATGGCCTAGGGAATAAATACACATACCGTTGTAATCGGGCGAGTTTCTACTTTCAGATGCAATAGGAATTTTTGGGTTAGGTCAATCCGTTCGCGAGATATGGGAGTTTGAAGCCAAGAAATGTTTGAGAAGCCAACAAATTTTTCGCACTTCTGCTGCTCCAAACGCTTAACCAGGATGGCCAAGGGAAAAAATACACATACCGTTGTAACCGGGCGAGTTTCTACTTTCAGACGCAACAGGAATTTTTGGGTTAGGTCAATCCGTTCGCGAGATATGGGACTTTGAAGCTAAGAAATGGTTGAGAAGGCGAAAAATTTTTCGCAATTCTGCTGCTCCAAACGCTTAACCAGAATGGCCTAGGGAAAAAATACACATACCGTTGTAATCGGGCGAGTTTCTACTTTCAGATGCAATAGGAATTTTTGGGTTAGGTCAATCCGTTCGCGAGATATGGGAGTTTGAAAACAAGAAATGGTTGAGAAGGCAAAAAATTTTTCGCAATTCTGCTGCTCCGAACGCTTAACCAGAATGGCCTAGGGAAAAAATACACATACTGTTGTAATCGGGCGAGTTTCTACTTTCAGACGCAGCAGGAACTTCTGGGTTTGTTCAATCCGTTCGCGAGATATGGGAGTTTGAAGCTAAGAAATGGTTGAGAAGACAACAAGTTTTTCGCACTTCTGCTGCTCCAAACGCTTAACCAGAATGGCCTAGGGAAAAAATACACATACCGTTGTAATCGGGCGAGTTTCTACTTTCAGACGCAACAGGAATTTTTGGGTTAGGTCAATCCGTTCGCGAGATATGGGAGTTTGAAGCCAAGAAATGGTTGAGAAGACAATAAATTTATCGCACTTCTGCTGCTCCAATCGCTTAACCAGAATGGCCTAAGGGAAAAATACACGTACCGTTGTAATCGGGCGAGTTTCTACTTTCAGATGCAATAGGAATTTTTGGGTTAGGTCAATCCGTTCGCGAGATATGAGAGTTTGAAGACAAGAAATGGTTGAGAAGGCAAAAAATTTTTCGCAATTCTGCTGCTCCAAACGCTTAACCAGAATGGTCTAGGGAAAAAATACGCATATCGTTATAATCGGGCGAGTTTCTACTTTAGACGCAGCAGGAATTTTTGGGTTTGGTCAATCCGTTCGCGAGATATGGGACTTTGAAGCCAAGAAATGGTTGAGAAGGCAAAAAATTTTTCGCAATTCTGCTGCTCCAAACGCTTAACCAGGATGGCCTAGGGAAAAAATACACATACCGTTGTCATCGGGGGAGTTTCTACTTTCAGATGCAATAGGAATTTTTGGGTTAGGTCAATCCGTTCGCGAGATATGGGACTTTGAAGCCAAGAAATGGTTGAGAAGGCAACAAATTTTTCGCACTTCTGCTGCTCCAAACGCTTAACCAGAATGGCCTAGGGAAAAAATACACATACCGTTGTAACCGGGCGAGTTTCTACTTTCAGATGCAATAGGAATTTTTGGGTTAGGTCAATCCGTTCGCGAGATATGGGAGTTTGAAGTCAAGAAATGGTAGAGAAGCCAAAAAATTTTTCACAATTCTGCTGCTCCAAACGCTTAACCAGGATGGCCTAGGGAAAAAATACACATACCGTTGTAATCGGGCGAGTTTCTACTTTCAGATGCAATAGGAATTTTTGGGTTAGGTCAATCCGTTCGCGAGATATGGGACTTTGAAGCCAAGAAATGGTTGTGAAGGCAAAAAATTTGTCGCAATTCTGCTGCTCCAAACGCCTAACCAGAATGGCCTAGGGAAAAAATACACATACCGTTGTAATCGGGCGAGTTTCTACTTTCCGATGCAATAGGAATTTGTGGGTTAGGTCAATCCGTTCGCGAGATATGGGAGTTTGAAGCCAAGAAATGGTTGAGATGGCAAAAAATTTTTCGCAATTCTGCTGCTCCAAACGCTTAACCAGAATGGCCTAGGGAAAAAATACACATACCGTTGTAATCGGGCGAGTTTCTACTTTCAGATGCAATAGGAATTTTTGGGTTAGGTCAATCCGTTCGCGAGATATGGGAGTTTGAAGCCAAGAAATGTTTGAGAAGCCAACAAATTTTTCGCACTTCTGCTGCTCCAAACGCTTAACCAGGATGGCCTAGGGAAAAAATACACATACTGTAGTAATCGGGCGAGTTTCTACTTTCAGACGCAGCAGGAACTTCTGGGTTTGTTCAATCCGTTCGCGAGATATGGGAGTTTGAAGCTAAGAAATGGTTGAGAAGACAACAAGTTTTTCGCAATTCTGCTGCTCCAAACGCTTAACCAGAATGGCCTAGGGAAAAAATACACATACCGTTGTAATCGGGCGAGTTTCTACTTTCAGACGCAACAGGAATTTTTGGGTTAGGTCAATCCGTTCGCGAGATATGGGAGTTTGAAGCCAAGAAATGGTTGAGAAGACAATAAATTTATCGCACTTCTGCTGCTCCAATCGCTTAACCAGAATGGCCTAAGGGAAAAATACACGTACCGTTGTAATCGGGCGAGTTTCTACTTTCAGATGCAATAGGAATTTTTGGGTTAGGTCAATCCGTTCGCGAGATATGAGAGTTTGAAGACAAGAAATGGTTGAGAAGGCAAAAAATTTTTCGCAATTCTGCTGCTCCAAACGCTTAACCAGAATGGTCTAGGGAAAAAATACGCATATCGTTGTAATCGGGCGAGTTTCTACTTTAGACGCAGCAGGAATTTTTGGGTTTGGTCAATCCGTTCGCGAGATATGGGACTTTGAAGCCAAGAAATGGTTGAGAAGGCAAAAAATTTTTCGCAATTCTGCTGCTCCAAACGCTTAACCAGGATGGCCTAGGGAAAAAATACACATACCGTTGTCATCGGGGGAGTTTCTACTTTCAGATGCAATAGGAATTTTTGGGTTAGGTCAATCCGTTCGCGAGATATGGGACTTTGAAGCCAAGAAATGGTTGAGAAGGCAACAAATTTTTCGCACTTCTGCTGCTCCAAACGCTTAACCAGAATGGCCTAGGGAAAAAATACACATACCGTTGTAACCGGGCGAGTTTCTACTTTCAGATGCAATAGGAATTTTTGAGTTAGGTCAATCCGTTCGCGAGATATGGGAGTTTGAAGTCAAGAAATGGTAGAGAAGCCAAAAAATTTTTCACAATTCTGCTGCTCCAAACGCTTAACCAGGATGACCTAGGGAAAAAATACACATACCGTTGTAATCGGGCGAGTTTCTACTTTCAGATGCAATAGGAATTTTTGGGTTAGGTCAATCCGTTCGCGAGATATGGGACTTTGAAGCCAAGAAATGGTTGTGAAGGCAAAAAATTTGTCGCAATTCTGCTGCTCCAAACGCCTAACCAGAATGGCCTAGGGAAAAAATACACATACCGTTGTAATCGGGCGAGTTTCTACTTTCCGATGCAATAGGAATTTGTGGGTTAGGTCAATCCGTTCGCGAGATATGGGAGTTTGAAGCCAAGAAATGGTTGAGAAGGCAAAAAATTTTTCGCACTTCTGCTGCTCCAAACGCTTAACCAGAATGGCCTAGGGAAAAAATACACATACCGTTGTAATCGGGCGAGTTTCTACTTTCAGATGCAACAGGAATTTTTGGGTTACGTCAATCCGTTCGCGAGGTACGGGAGTTTGAAACTAAGAAATGGTTGAGAAGACAACAAATTTTTCGCACTTCTGCTGCTCCAAACGCTTAACCAGAATGGCCTAGGGAAAAAATACACATACCGTTGTAATCGGGCGAGTTTCTACTTTCAAATGCAATAGGAATTTTTGGGTTAGGTCAATCCGTTCGCGAGATATGGGACTTTGAAGCCAAGAAATGGTTGAGATGGCAAAAAATTTTTCGCAATTCTGCTGCTCCAAACGCTTAACCAGAACGGCCTAGGGAAAAAATACAAATACCGCTGTAATCGGGCGAGTTTCTACTTTCAGATGCAATAGGAATTTTTGGGTTAGGTCAATCCGTTCGCGAGATGTTGGAGTTTGAAGCCAAGAAATGGTTGAGAAGGCAAAAAATTTTTCGCAATTCTGCTGCTTCAAACGCTTAACCAGAGTGGCCTAGGGAAAAAATACACATACCGTTGTAATCGGGCGAGTTTCTACTTTCAGATGCAACAGGAATTTTTGGGTTAGGTCAATCCGTTCGCGAGATACGGGAGTTTGAAACTAAGAAATGGTTGAGAAGACAACAAATTTTTCGCACTTCTGCTGCTCCAAACGCTTAACCAGATTGGCCTAGGGAAAAAATACACATACCGTTGTAATCGGGCGAGTTTCTACTTTCAGATGCAACAGGAATTTTTGGGTTACGTCAATCCGTTCGCGAGATATGGGAGTTTGAAGCTAAGAAATGGTTGAGAAGACAACAAATTTTTCGCACTTCTGCTGCTCCAAACGCTTAACCAGAATGGCCTAGGGAAAAAATACACATACCGTTGTAATCGGGTGAGTTTCTACTTTCAGATGCCATTGGAATTTTTGGGTTAGGTCAATCCGTTCGCGAGATATGGGAGTTTGAAGCCAAGAAATGGTTGAGAAGGCAAGAAATTTTTCGCAATTCTGCTGCTCCAAACGCTTAACCAGAATGGCCAAGGGAAAAACTACACATACCGTTGTAATCGGGCGAGTTTCTACTTTCCGATGCAATAGGAATTTTTGGGTTAGGTCAATCCGTTCGCGAGATATGGGACTTTGAAGCCAAGAAATGGTTGAGAAGGCAAAAAATTTTTCGCAATTCTGCTGCTCCAAACGCTTAACCAGAATGGCCTAGGGAAAAAATACAAAAACCGTTGTAATCGGGCGAGTTTCTACTTTCAGATGCAATAGGAATTTTTGGGTTAGGTCAATCCGTTCGCGAGATATGGGAGTTTGAAGACACGAAATGGTTGAGAAGGCAAAAAATTTTTCGCAATTCTGCTGCTCCAAACGCTTAACCAGAATGGCCTAGGGAAAAAGTACACATACCGTTGTAACCGGGCGAGTTTCTACTTTCAGACGCAACAGGAATTTTTGGGTTAGGTCAATCCGTTCGCGAGATATGGGAGTTTGAAGACAAGAAATGGTTGTGAAGGCAAAAAATTTGTCGCAATTCTGCTGCTCCAAACGCCTAACCAGAATGGCCTAGGGAAAAAATACACATACCGTTGTAATCGGGCGAGTTTCTACTTTCCGATGCAATAGGAATTTGTGGGTTAGGTCAATCCGTTCGCGAGATATGGGAGTTTGAAGCCAAGAAATGGTTGAGAAGGCAAAAAATTTTTCGCAATTCTGCTGCTCCAAACGCTTAACCAGAATGGCCTAGGGAAAAAATACACATACCGTTGTAATCGGGCGAGTTTCTACTTTCAGATGCAACAGGAATTTTTGGGTTACGTCAATCCGTTCGCGAGATACGGGAGTTTGAAACTAAGAAATGGTTGAGAAGACAACAAATTTTTCGCACTTCTGCTGCTCCAAACGCTTAACCAGAATGGCCTAGGGAAAAAATACACATACCGTTGTAATCGGGCGAGTTTCTACTTTCAAATGCAATAGGAATTTTTGGGTTAGGTCAATCCGTTCGCGAGATATGGGACTTTGAAGCCAAGAAATGGTTGAGATGGCAAAAAATTTTTCGCAATTCTGCTGCTCCAAACGCTTAACCAGAACGGCCTAGGGAAAAAATACAAATACCGCTGTAATCGGGCGAGTTTCTACTTTCAGATGCAATAGGAATTTTTGGGTTAGGTCAATCCGTTCGCGAGATGTTGGAGTTTGAAGCCAAGAAATGGTTGAGAAGGCAAAAAATTTTTCGCAATTCTGCTGCTTCAAACGCTTAACCAGAGTGGCCTAGGGAAAAAATACACATACCGTTGTAATCGGGCGAGTTTCTACTTTCAGATGCAACAGGAATTTTTGGGTTAGGTCAATCCGTTCGCGAGATACGGGAGTTTGAAACTAAGAAATGGTTGAGAAGACAACAAATTTTTCGCACTTCTGCTGCTCCAAACGCTTAACCAGATTGGCCTAGGGAAAAAATACACATACCGTTGTAATCGGGCGAGTTTCTACTTTCAGATGCAACAGGAATTTTTGGGTTACGTCAATCCGTTCGCGAGATATGGGAGTTTGAAGCTAAGAAATGGTTGAGAAGACAACAAATTTTTCGCACTTCTGCTGCTCCAAACGCTTAACCAGAATGGCCTAGGGAAAAAATACACATACCGTTGTAATCGGGTGAGTTTCTACTTTCAGATGCCATTGGAATTTTTGGGTTAGGTCAATCCGTTCGCGAGATATGGGAGTTTGAAGCCAAGAAATGGTTGAGAAGGCAAGAAATTTTTCGCAATTCTGCTGCTCCAAACGCTTAACCAGAATGGCCAAGGGAAAAACTACACATACCGTTGTAATCGGGCGAGTTTCTACTTTCCGATGCAATAGGAATTTTTGGGTTAGGTCAATCCGTTCGCGAGATATGGGACTTTGAAGCCAAGAAATGGTTGAGAAGGCAAAAAATTTTTCGCAATTCTGCTGCTCCAAACGCTTAACCAGAATGGCCTAGGGAAAAAATACAAAAACCGTTGTAATCGGGCGAGTTTCTACTTTCAGATGCAATAGGAATTTTTGGGTTAGGTCAATCCGTTCGCGAGATATGGGAGTTTGAAGACACGAAATGGTTGAGAAGGCAAAAAATTTTTCGCAATTCTGCTGCTCCAAACGCTTAACCAGAATGGCCTAGGGAAAAAGTACACATACCGTTGTAACCGGGCGAGTTTCTACTTTCAGACGCAACAGGAATTTTTGGGTTAGGTCAATCCGTTCGCGAGATATGGGAGTTTGAAGACAAGAAATGGTTGTGAAGGCAAAAAATTTGTCGCAATTCTGCTGCTCCAAACGCCTAACCAGAATGGCCTAGGGAAAAAATACACATACCGTTGTAATCGGGCGAGTTTCTACTTTCCGATGCAATAGGAATTTGTGGGTTAGGTCAATCCGTTCGCGAGATATGGGAGTTTGAAGCCAAGAAATGGTTGAGAAGGCAAAAAATTTTTCGCAATTCTGCTGCTCCAAACGCTTAACCAGAATGGCCTAGGGAAAAAATACACATACCGTTGTAATCGGGCGAGTTTCTACTTTCAGATGCAACAGGAATTTTTGGGTTACGTCAATCCGTTCGCGAGATACGGGAGTTTGAAACTAAGAAATGGTTGAGAAGACAACAAATTTTTCGCACTTCTGCTGCTCCAAACGCTTAACCAGAATGGCCTAGGGAAAAAATACACATACCGTTGTAATCGGGCGAGTTTCTACTTTCAAATGCAATAGGAATTTTTGGGTTAGGTCAATCCGTTCGCGAGATATGGGACTTTGAAGCCAAGAAATGGTTGAGATGGCAAAAAATTTTTCGCAATTCTGCTGCTCCAAACGCTTAACCAGAACGGCCTAGGGAAAAAATACAAATACCGCTGTAATCGGGCGAGTTTCTACTTTCAGATGCAATAGGAATTTTTGGGTTAGGTCAATCCGTTCGCGAGATTTTGGAGTTTGAAGCCAAGAAATGGTTGAGAAGGCAAAAAATTTTTCGCAATTCTGCTGCTTCAAACGCTTAACCAGAATGGCCTAGGGAAAAAATACACATACCGTTGTAATCGGGCGAGTTTCTACTTTCAGATGCAACAGGAATTTTTGGGTTACGTCAATCCGTTCGCGAGATACGGGAGTTTGAAACTAAGAAATGGTTGAGAAGACAACAAATTTTTCGCACTTCTGCTGCTCCAAACGCTTAACCAGAATGGCCTAGGGAAAAAATACACATACCGTTGTAATCGGGCGAGTTTCTACTTTCAGATGCAACAGGAATTTTTGGGTTACGTCAATCCGTTCGCGAGATATGGGAGTTTGAAGCTAAGAAATGGTTGAGAAGACAACAAATTTTTCGCACTTCTGCTGCTCCAAACGCTTAACCAGAATGGCCTAGGGAAAAAATACACATACCGTTGTAATCGGGTGAGTTTCTACTTTCAGATGCCATTGGAATTTTTGGGTTAGGTCAATCCGTTCGCGAGATATGGGAGTTTGAAGCCAAGAAATGGTTGAGAAGGCAAGAAATTTTTCGCAATTCTGCTGCTCCAAACGCTTAACCAGAATGGCCAAGGGAAAAAATACACATACCGTTGTAATCGGGCGTGTTTCTACTTTCCGATGCAATAGGAATTTTTGGGTTAGGTCAATCCGTTCGCGAGATATGGGACTTTGAAGCCAAGAAATGGTTGAGAAGGCAAAAAATTTTTCGCAATTCTGCTGCTCCAAACGCTTAACCAGAATGGCCTAGGGAAAAAATACAAAAACCGTTGTAATCGGGCGAGTTTCTACTTTCAGATGCAATAGGAATTTTTGGGTTAGGTCAATCCGTTCGCGAGATATGGGAGTTTGAAGACACGAAATGGTTGAGAAGGCAAAAAATTTTTCGCAATTCTGCTGCTCCAAACGCTTAACCAGAATGGCCTAGGGAAAAAGTACACATACCGTTGTAACCGGGCGAGTTTCTACTTTCAGACGCAACAGGAATTTTTGGGTTAGGTCAATCCGTTCGCGAGATATGGGAGTTTGAAGACAAGAAATGGTTGTGAAGGCAAAAAATTTGTCGCAATTCTGCTGCTCCAAACGCCTAACCAGAATGGCCTAGGGAAAAAATACACATACCGTTGTAATCGGGCGAGTTTCTACTTTCCGATGCAATAGGAATTTGTGGGTTAGGTCAATCCGTTCGCGAGATATGGGAGTTTGAAGCCAAGAAATGGTTGAGAAGGCAAAAAATTTTTCGCAATTCTGCTGCTCCAAACGCTTAACCAGAATGGCCTAGGGAAAAAATACACATACCGTTGTAATCGGGCGAGTTTCTACTTTCAGATGCAACAGGAATTTTTGGGTTACGTCAATCCGTTCGCGAGATACGGGAGTTTGAAACTAAGAAATGGTTGAGAAGACAACAAATTTTTCGCACTTCTGCTGCTCCAAACGCTTAACCAGAATGGCCTAGGGAAAAAATACACATACCGTTGTAATCGGGCGAGTTTCTACTTTCAAATGCAATAGGAATTTTTGGGTTAGGTCAATCCGTTCGCGAGATATGGGACTTTGAAGCCAAGAAATGGTTGAGATGGCAAAAAATTTTTCGCAATTCTGCTGCTCCAAACGCTTAACCAGAACGGCCTAGGGAAAAAATACAAATACCGCTGTAATCGGGCGAGTTTCTACTTTCAGATGCAATAGGAATTTTTGGGTTAGGTCAATCCGTTCGCGAGATTTTGGAGTTTGAAGCCAAGAAATGGTTGAGAAGGCAAAAAATTTTTCGCAATTCTGCTGCTTCAAACGCTTAACCAGAATGGCCTAGGGAAAAAATACACATACCGTTGTAATCGGGCGAGTTTCTACTTTCAGATGCAACAGGAATTTTTGGGTTACGTCAATCCGTTCGCGAGATACGGGAGTTTGAAACTAAGAAATGGTTGAGAAGACAACAAATTTTTCGCACTTCTGCTGCTCCAAACGCTTAACCAGAATGGCCTAGGGAAAAAATACACATACCGTTGTAATCGGGCGAGTTTCTACTTTCAGATGCAACAGGAATTTTTGGGTTACGTCAATCCGTTCGCGAGATATGGGAGTTTGAAGCTAAGAAATGGTTGAGAAGACAACAAATTTTTCGCACTTCTGCTGCTCCAAACGCTTAACCAGAATGGCCTAGGGAAAAAATACACATACCGTTGTAATCGGGTGAGTTTCTACTTTCAGATGCCATTGGAATTTTTGGGTTAGGTCAATCCGTTCGCGAGATATGGGAGTTTGAAGCCAAGAAATGGTTGAGAAGGCAAGAAATTTTTCGCAATTCTGCTGCTCCAAACGCTTAACCAGAATGGCCAAGGGAAAAAATACACATACCGTTGTAATCGGGCGTGTTTCTACTTTCCGATGCAATAGGAATTTTTGGGTTAGGTCAATCCGTTCGCGAGATATGGGACTTTGAAGCCAAGAAATGGTTGAGAAGGCAAAAAATTTTTCGCAATTCTGCTGCTCCAAACGCTTAACCAGAATGGCCTAGGGAAAAAATACAAAAACCGTTGTAATCGGGCGAGTTTCTACTTTCAGATGCAATAGGAATTTTTGGGTTAGGTCAATCCGTTCGCGAGATATGGGAGTTTGAAGACACGAAATGGTTGAGAAGGCAAAAAATTTTTCGCAATTCTGCTGCTCCAAACGCTTAACCAGAATGGCCTAGGGAAAAAATACACATACCGTTGTAATCGGGCGAGTTTCTACTTTCAGATGCAATAGGTATTTTTGGGTCAGGTCAAGCCGTTCGCGAGATATGGGAGTTTGAAGCCAAGAAATGGTAGAGAAGGCAAAAAATTTTTTACAATTCTGCTGCTCCAAACGCTTAACCAGAATGGCCTAGGGAAAAAATACACATACCGTTGTAATCGGGCGAGTTTCTACTTTCAGATGCAATAGGAATTTTTGGGTTAGGTCAATCCGTTCGCGAGATGTTGGAGTTTGAAGCCAAGAAATGGTTGAGAAGGCAAAAAATTTTTCGCAATTCTGCTGCTTCAAACGCCTAACCAGAATGGCCTAGGGAAAAAATACACATACCGTTGTAATCGGGCGAGTTTCTACTTTCAGATGCAACAGGAATTTTTGGGTTACGTCAATCCGTTCGCGAGATACGGGAGTTTGAAACTAAGAAATGGTTGAGAAGACAACAAATTTTTCGCACTTCTGCTGCTCCAAACGCTTAACCAGAATGGCCTAGGGAAAAAATACACATACCGTTGTAATCGGGCGAGTTTCTACTTTCAAATGCAATAGGAATTTTTGGGTTAGGTCAATCCGTTCGCGAGATATGGGACTTTGAAGCCAAGAAATGGTTGAGATGGCAAAAAATTTTTCGCAATTCTGCTGCTCCAAACGCTTAACCAGAACGGCCTAGGGAAAAAATACAAATACCGCTGTAATCGGGCGACTTTCTACTTTCAGATGCAATAGGAATTTTTGGGTTAGGTCAATCCGTTCGCGAGATATGGGAGTTTGAAGACAAGAAATGGTTGTGAAGGGAAATAATATTTCGCAATTCTGCTGCTCCAAACGCTTAACCAGAATGGCCTAGGGAAAAAATACACATACCGTTGTAATCGGGCGAGTTTCTACTTTCAGATGCAACAGGAATTTTTGGGTTACGTCAATCCGTTCGCGAGATATGGGAGTTTGAAGCTAAGAAATGGTTGAGAAGACAACAAATTTTTCGCACTTCTGCTGCTCCAAACGCTTAACCAGAATGGCCTAGGGAAAAAATACACATACCGTTGTAATCGGGCGAGTTTCTACTTTCAGATGCAACAGGAATTTTTGGGTTACGTCAATCCGTTCGCGAGATATGGGAGTTTGAAGCTAAGAAATGGTTGAGAAGACAACAAATTTTTCGCACTTCTGCTGCTCCAAACGCTTAACCAGAATGGCCTAGGGAAAAAATACACATACCCTTGTAATCGTGCGAGTTTCTACTTTCAGATGCAACAGGAATTTTTGGGTTACGTCAATCCGTTCGCGAGATATGGGAGTTTGAAGCTAAGAAATGGTTGAGAAGACAACAAATTTTTCGCACTTCTGCTGCTCCAAACGCTTAACCAGAATGGCCTAGGGAAAAAATACACATACCGTTGTAATCGGGCGAGTTTCTACTTTCAGATGCAACAGGAATTTTTGGGTTACGTCAATCCGTTCGCGAGATACGGGAGTTTGAAACTAAGAAATGGTTGAGAAGACAACAAATTTTTCGCACTTCTGCTGCTCCAAACGCTTAACCAGAATGGCCTAGGGAAAAAATACACATACCGTTGTAATCGGGCGAGTTTCTACTTTCCGATGCAATAGGAATTTTTGGGTTAGGTCAATCCGTTCGCGAGATATGGGACTTTGAAGCCAAGAAATGGTTGAGAAGGCAAAAAATTTTTCGCAATTCTGCTGCTCCAAACGCTTAACCAGAATGGCCTAGGGAAAAAATACAAAAACCGTTGTAATCGGGCGAGTTTCTACTTTCAGATGCAATAGGAATTTTTGGGTTAGGTCAATCCGTTCGCGAGATATGGGAGTTTGAAGACACGAAATGGTTGAGAAGGCAAAAAATTTTTCGCAATTCTGCTGCTCCAAACGCTTAACCAGAATGGCCTAGGGAAAAAGTACACATACCGTTGTAACCGGGCGAGTTTCTACTTTCAGACGCAACAGGAATTTTTGGGTTAGGTCAATCCGTTCGCGAGATATGGGAGTTTGAAGACAAGAAATGGTTGTGAAGGCAAAAAATTTGTCGCAATTCTGCTGCTCCAAACGCCTAACCAGAATGGCCTAGGGAAAAAATACACATACCGTTGTAATCGGGCGAGTTTCTACTTTCCGATGCAATAGGAATTTGTGGGTTAGGTCAATCCGTTCGCGAGATATGGGAGTTTGAAGCCAAGAAATGGTTGAGAAGGCAAAAAATTTTTCGCAATTCTGCTGCTCCAAACGCTTAACCAGAATGGCCTAGGGAAAAAATACACATACCGTTGTAATCGGGCGAGTTTCTACTTTCAGATGCAACAGGAATTTTTGGGTTACGTCAATCCGTTCGCGAGATACGGGAGTTTGAAACTAAGAAATGGTTGAGAAGACAACAAATTTTTCGCACTTCTGCTGCTCCAAACGCTTAACCAGAATGGCCTAGGGAAAAAATACACATACCGTTGTAATCGGGCGAGTTTCTACTTTCAAATGCAATAGGAATTTTTGGGTTAGGTCAATCCGTTCGCGAGATATGGGACTTTGAAGCCAAGATATGGTTGAGATGGCAAAAAATTTTTCGCAATTCTGCTGCTCCAAACGCTTAACCAGAACGGCCTAGGGAAAAAATACAAATACCGCTGTAATCGGGCGAGTTTCTACTTTCAGATGCAATAGGAATTTTTGGGTTAGGTCAATCCGTTCGCGAGATTTTGGAGTTTGAAGCCAAGAAATGGTTGAGAAGGCAAAAAATTTTTCGCAATTCTGCTGCTTCAAACGCTTAACCAGAATGGCCTAGGGAAAAAATACACATACCGTTGTAATCGGGCGAGTTTCTACTTTCAGATGCAACAGGAATTTTTGGGTTACGTCAATCCGTTCGCGAGATATGGGAGTTTGAAGCTAAGAAATGGTTGAGAAGACAACAAATTTTTCGCACTTCTGCTGCTCCAAACGCTTAACCAGAATGGCCTAGGGAAAAAATACACATACCGTTGTAATCGGGTGAGTTTCTACTTTCAGATGCCATTGGAATTTTTGGGTTAGGTCAATCCGTTCGCGAGATATGGGAGTTTGAAGCCAAGAAATGGTTGAGAAGGCAAGAAATTTTTCGCAATTCTGCTACTCCAAACGCTTAACCAGAATGGCCAAGGGAAAAAATACACATACCGTTGTAATCGGGCGTGTTTCTACTTTCCGATGCAATAGGAATTTTTGGGTTAGGTCAATCCGTTCGCGAGATATGGGACTTTGAAGCCAAGAAATGGTTGAGAAGGCAAAAAATTTTTCGCAATTCTGCTGCTCCAAACGCTTAACCAGAATGGCCTAGGGAAAAAATACAAAAACCGTTGTAATCGGGCGAGTTTCTACTTTCAGATGCAATAGGAATTTTTGGGTTAGGTCAATCCGTTCGCGAGATATGGGAGTTTGAAGACACGAAATGGTTGAGAAGGCAAAAAATTTTTCGCAATTCTGCTGCTCCAAACGCTTAACCAGAATGGCCTAGGGAAAAAATACACATACCGTTGTAATCGGGCGAGTTTCTACTTTCAGATGCAATAGGAATTTTTGGGTCAGGTCAAGCCGTTCGCGAGATATGGGAGTTTGAAGCCAAGAAATGGTAGAGAAGGCAAAAAATTTTTTACAATTCTGCTGCTCCAAACGCTTAACCAGAATGGCCTAGGGAAAAAATACACATACCGTTGTAATCGGGCGAGTTTCTACTTTCAGATGCAATAGGAATTTTTGGGTTAGGTCAATCCGTTCGCGAGATGTTGGAGTTTGAAGCCAAGAAATGGTTGAGAAGGCAAAAAATTTTTCGCAATTCTGCTGCTTCAAACGCCTAACCAGAATGGCCTAGGGAAAAAATACACATACCGTTGTAATCGGGCGAGTTTCTACTTTCAGATGCAACAGGAATTTTTGGGTTACGTCAATCCGTTCGCGAGATATGGGAGTTTGAAGCTAAGAAATGGTTGAGAAGACAACAAATTTTTCGCACTTCTGCTGCTCCAAACGCTTAACCAGAATGGCCTAGGGAAAAAATACACATACCGTTGTAATCGGGTGAGTTTCTACTTTCAGATGCCATTGGAATTTTTGGGTTAGGTCAATCCGTTCGCGAGATATGGGAGTTTGAAGCCAAGAAATGGTTGAGAAGGCAAGAAATTTTTCGCAATTCTGCTACTCCAAACGCTTAACCAGAATGGCCAAGGGAAAAAATACACATACCGTTGTAATCGGGCGTGTTTCTACTTTCCGATGCAATAGGAATTTTTGGGTTAGGTCAATCCGTTCGCGAGATATGGGACTTTGAAGCCAAGAAATGGTTGAGAAGGCAAAAAATTTTTCGCAATTCTGCTGCTTCAAACGCCTAACCAGAATGGCCTAGGGAAAAAATACACATACCGTTGTAATCGGGCGAGTTTCTACTTTCAGATGCAACAGGAATTTTTGGGTTACGTCAATCCGTTCGCGAGATACGGGAGTTTGAAACTAAGAAATGGTTGAGAAGACAACAAATTTTTCGCACTTCTGCTGCTCCAAACGCTTAACCAGAATGGCCTAGGGAAAAAATACACATACCGTTGTAATCGGGCGAGTTTCTACTTTCAAATGCAATAGGAATTTTTGGGTTAGGTCAATCCGTTCGCGAGATATGGGACTTTGAAGCCAAGAAATGGTTGAGATGGCAAAAAATTTTTCGCAATTCTGCTGCTCCAAACGCTTAACCAGAACGGCCTAGGGAAAAAATACAAATACCGCTGTAATCGGGCGACTTTCTACTTTCAGATGCAATAGGAATTTTTGGGTTAGGTCAATCCGTTCGCGAGATATGGGAGTTTGAAGACAAGAAATGGTTGTGAAGGGAAATAATTTTTCGCAATTCTGCTGCTCCAAACGCTTAACCAGAATGGCCTAGGGAAAAAATACACATACCGTTGTAATCGGGCGAGTTTCTACTTTCAGATGCAACAGGAATTTTTGGGTTACGTCAATCCGTTCGCGAGATATGGGAGTTTGAAGCTAAGAAATGGTTGAGAAGACAACAAATTTTTCGCACTTCTGCTGCTCCAAACGCTTAACCAGAATGGCCTAGGGAAAAAATACACATACCGTTGTAATCGGGCGAGTTTCTACTTTCAGATGCAACAGGAATTTTTGGGTTACGTCAATCCGTTCGCGAGATATGGGAGTTTGAAGCTAAGAAATGGTTGAGAAGACAACAAATTTTTCGCACTTCTGCTGCTCCAAACGCTTAACCAGAATGGCCTAGGGAAAAAATACACATACCGTTGTAATCGGGCGAGTTTCTACTTTCAGATGCAACAGGAATTTTTGGGTTACGTCAATCCGTTCGCGAGATATGGGAGCTTGAAGCTAAGAAATGGTTGAGAAGACAACAAATTTTTCGCACTTCTGCTGCTCCAAACGCTTAACCAGAATGGCCTAGGGAAAAAATACACATACCCTTGTAATCGTGCGAGTTTCTACTTTCAGATGCAACAGGAATTTTTGGGTTACGTCAATCCGTTCGCGAGATATGGGACTTTGAAGCCAAGAAATGGTTGAGATGGCAAAAAATTTTTCGCAATTCTGCTGCTCCAAACGCTTAACCAGAACGGCCTAGGGAAAAAATACAAATACCGCTGTAATCGGGCGACTTTCTACTTTCAGATGCAATAGGAATTTTTGGGTTAGGTCAATCCGTTCGCGAGATATGGGAGTTTGAAGACAAGAAATGGTTGTGAAGGGAAATAATTTTTCGCAATTCTGCTGCTCCAAACGCTTAACCAGAATGGCCTAGGGAAAAAATACACATACCGTTGTAATCGGGCGAGTTTCTACTTTCAGATGCAACAGGAATTTTTGGGTTACGTCAATCCGTTCGCGAGATATGGGAGTTTGAAGCTAAGAAATGGTTGAGAAGACAACAAATTTTTCGCACTTCTGCTGCTCCAAACGCTTAACCAGAATGGCCTAGGGAAAAAATACACATACCGTTGTAATCGGGCGAGTTTCTACTTTCAGATGCAACAGGAATTTTTGGGTTACGTCAATCCGTTCGCGAGATATGGGAGTTTGAAGCTAAGAAATGGTTGAGAAGACAACAAATTTTTCGCACTTCTGCTGCTCCAAACGCTTAACCAGAATGGCCTAGGGAAAAAATACACATACCGTTGTAATCGGGCGAGTTTCTACTTTCAGATGCAACAGGAATTTTTGGGTTACGTCAATCCGTTCGCGAGATATGGGAGCTTGAAGCTAAGAAATGGTTGAGAAGACAACAAATTTTTCGCACTTCTGCTGCTCCAAACGCTTAACCAGAATGGCCTAGGGAAAAAATACACATACCCTTGTAATCGTGCGAGTTTCTACTTTCAGATGCAACAGGAATTTTTGGGTTACGTCAATCCGTTCGCGAGATATGGGAGTTTGAAGCTAAGAAATGGTTGAGAAGACAACAAATTTTTCGCACTTCTGCTGCTCCAAACGCTTAACCAGAATGGCCTAGGGAAAAAATACACATACCGTTGTAATCGGGCGAGTTTCTACTTTCAGATGCAACAGGAATTTTTGGGTTACGTCAATCCGTTCGCGAGATACGGGAGTTTGAAACTAAGAAATGGTTGAGAAGACAACAAATTTTTCGCACTTCTGCTGCTCCAAACGCTTAACCAGAATGGCCTAGGGAAAAAATACACATACCGTTGTAATCGGGCGAGTTTCTACTTTCAGATGCAACAGGAATTTTTGGGTTACGTCAATCCGTTCGCGAGATATGGGAGTTTGAAGCTAAGAAATGGTTGAGAAGACAACAAATTTTTCGCACTTCTGCTGCTCCAAACGCTTAACCAGAATGGCCTAGGGAAGAAATACACATACCGTTGTAATCGGGTGAGTTTCTACTTTCAGATGCCATTGGAATTTTTGGGTTAGGTCAATCCGTTCGCGAGATATGGGAGTTTGAAGCCAAGAAATGGTTGAGAAGGCAAGAAATTTTTCGCAATTCTGCTGCTCCAAACGCTTAACCAGAATGGCCAAGGGAAAAAATACACATACCGTTGTAATCGGGCGAGTTTCTACTTTCCGATGCAATAGGAATTTTTGGGTTAGGTCAATCCGTTCGCGAGATATGGGACTTTGAAGCCAAGAAATGGTTGAGAAGGCAAAAAATTTTTCGCAATTCTGCTGCTCCAAACGCTTAACCAGAATGGCCTAGGGAAAAAATACAAAAACCGTTGTAATCGGGCGAGTTTCTACTTTCAGATGCAATAGGAATTTTTGGGTTAGGTCAATCCGTTCGCGAGATATGGGAGTTTGAAGACACGAAATGGTTGAGAAGGCAAAAAATTTTTCGCAATTCTGCTGCTCCAAACGCTTAACCAGAATGGCCTAGGGAAAAAGTACACATACCGTTGTAACCGGGCGAGTTTCTACTTTCAGACGCAACAGGAATTTTTGGGTTAGGTCAATCCGTTCGCGAGATATGGGAGTTTGAAGACAAGAAATGGTTGTGAAGGCAAAAAATTTGTCGCAATTCTGCTGCTCCAAACGCCTAACCAGAATGGCCTAGGGAAAAAATACACATACCGTTGTAATCGGGCGAGTTTCTACTTTCCGATGCAATAGGAATTTGTGGGTTAGGTCAATCCGTTCGCGAGATATGGGAGTTTGAAGCCAAGAAATGGTTGAGAAGGCAAAAAATTTTTCGCAATTCTGCTGCTCCAAACGCTTAACCAGAATGGCCTAGGGAAAAAATACACATACCGTTGTAATCGGGCGAGTTTCTACTTTCAGATGCAACAGGAATTTTTGGGTTACGTCAATCCGTTCGCGAGATACGGGAGTTTGAAACTAAGAAATGGTTGAGAAGACAACAAATTTTTCGCACTTCTGCTGCTCCAAACGCTTAACCAGAATGGCCTAGGGAAAAAATACACATACCGTTGTAATCGGGCGAGTTTCTACTTTCAAATGCAATAGGAATTTTTGGGTTAGGTCAATCCGTTCGCGAGATATGGGACTTTGAAGCCAAGAAATGGTTGAGATGGCAAAAAATTTTTCGCAATTCTGCTGCTCCAAACGCTTAACCAGAACGGCCTAGGGAAAAAATACAAATACCGCTGTAATCGGGCGAGTTTCTACTTTCAGATGCAATAGGAATTTTTGGGTTAGGTCAATCCGTTCGCGAGATTTTGGAGTTTGAAGCCAAGAAATGGTTGAGAAGGCAAAAAATTTTTCGCAATTCTGCTGCTTCAAACGCTTAACCAGAATGGCCTAGGGAAAAAATACACATACCGTTGTAATCGGGCGAGTTTCTACTTTCAGATGCAACAGGAATTTTTGGGTTACGTCAATCCGTTCGCGAGATACGGGAGTTTGAAACTAAGAAATGGTTGAGAAGACAACAAATTTTTCGCACTTCTGCTGCTCCAAACGCTTAACCAGAATGGCCTAGGGAAAAAATACACATACCGTTGTAATCGGGCGAGTTTCTACTTTCAGATGCAACAGGAATTTTTGGGTTACGTCAATCCGTTCGCGAGATATGGGAGTTTGAAGCTAAGAAATGGTTGAGAAGACAACAAATTTTTCGCACTTCTGCTGCTCCAAACGCTTAACCATAATGGCCTAGGGAAAAAATACACATACCGTTGTAATCGGGTGAGTTTCTACTTTCAGATGCCATTGGAATTTTTGGGTTAGGTCAATCCGTTCGCGAGATATGGGAGTTTGAAGCCAAGAAATGGTTGAGAAGGCAAGAAATTTTTCGCAATTCTGCTGCTCCAAACGCTTAACCAGAATGGCCAAGGGAAAAAATACACATACCGTTGTAATCGGGCGAGTTTCTACTTTCCGATGCAATAGGAATTTTTGGGTTAGGTCAATCCGTTCGCGAGATATGGGACTTTGAAGCCAAGAAATGGTTGAGAAGGCAAAAAATTTTTCGCAATTCTGCTGCTCCAAACGCTTAACCAGAATGGCCTAGGGAAAAAATACAAAAACCGTTGTAATCGGGCGAGTTTCTACTTTCAGATGCAATAGGAATTTTTGGGTTAGGTCAATCCGTTCGCGAGATATGGGAGTTTGAAGACACGAAATGGTTGAGAAGGCAAAAAATTTTTCGCAATTCTGCTGCTCCAAACGCTTAACCAGAATGGCCTAGGGAAAAAATACACATACCGTTGTAATCGGGCGAGTTTCTACTTTCAGATGCAATAGGAATTTTTGGGTCAGGTCAAGCCGTTCGCGAGATATGGGAGTTTGAAGCCAAGAAATGGTAGAGAAGGCAAAAAATTTTTTACAATTCTGCTGCTCCAAACGCTTAACCAGAATGGCCTAGGGAAAAAATACACATACCGTTGTAATCGGGCGAGTTTCTACTTTCAGATGCAATAGGAATTTTTGGGTTAGGTCAATCCGTTCGCGAGATGTTGGAGTTTGAAGCCAAGAAATGGTTGAGAAGGCAAAAAATTTTCGCAATTCTGCTGCTTCAAACGCCTAACCAGAATGGCCTAGGGAAAAAATACACATACCGTTGTAATCGGGCGAGTTTCTACTTTCAGATGCAACAGGAATTTTTGGGTTACGTCAATCCGTTCGCGAGATACGGGAGTTTGAAACTAAGAAATGGTTGAGAAGACAACAAATTTTTCGCACTTCTGCTGCTCCAAACGCTTAACCAGAATGGCCTAGGGAAAAAATACACATACCGTTGTAATCGGGCGAGTTTCTACTTTCAAATGCAATAGGAATTTTTGGGTTAGGTCAATCCGTTCGCGAGATATGGGACTTTGAAGCCAAGAAATGGTTGAGATGGCAAAAAATTTTTCGCAATTCCGCTGCTCCAAACGCTTAACCAGAACGGCCTAGGGAAAAAATACAAATACCGCTGTAATCGGGCGACTTTCTACTTTCAGATGCAATAGGAATTTTTGGGTTAGGTCAATCCGTTCGCGAGATATGGGAGTTTGAAGACAAGAAATGGTTGTGAAGGGAAATAATTTTTCGCAATTCTGCTGCTCCAAACGCTTAACCAGAATGGCCTAGGGAAAAAATACACATACCGTTGTAATCGGGCGAGTTTCTACTTTCAGATGCAACAGGAATTTTTGGGTTACGTCAATCCGTTCGCGAGATATGGGAGTTTGAAGCTAAGAAATGGTTGAGAAGACAACAAATTTTTCGCACTTCTGCTGCTCCAAACGCTTAACCAGAATGGCCTAGGGAAAAAATACACATACCGTTGTAATCGGGCGAGTTTCTACTTCCAGATGCAATAGGAATTTTTGGGTTAGGTCAATCCGTTCGCGAGATATGGGACTTTGAAGCCAAGAAATGGTTGAGAAGACAACAAATTTTTCGCACTTCTGCTGCTCCAAACGCTTAACCAGAATGGCCTAGGGAAAAAATACACATACCCTTGTAATCGTGCGAGTTTCTACTTTCAGATGCAACAGGAATTTTTGGGTTACGTCAATCCGTTCGCGAGATATGGGAGTTTGAAGCTAAGAAATGGTTGAGAAGACAACAAATTTTTCGCACTTCTGCTGCTCCAAACGCTTAACCAGAATGGCCTAGGGAAAAAATACACATACCGTTGTAATCGGGTGAGTTTCTACTTTCAGATGCCATTGGAATTTTTGGGTTAGGTCAATCCGTTCGCGAGATATGGGAGTTTGAAGCCAAGAAATGGTTGAGAAGGCAAGAAATTTTTCGCAATTCTGCTGCTCCAAACGCTTAACCAGAATGGCCAAGGGAAAAAATACACATACCGTTGTAATCGGGCGAGTTTCTACTTTCCGATGCAATAGGAATTTTTGGGTTAGGTCAATCCGTTCGCGAGATATGGGACTTTGAAGCCAAGAAATGGTTGAGAAGGCAAAAAATTTTCGCAATTCTGCTGCTCCAAACGCTTAACCAGAATGGCCTAGGGAAAAAATACAAAAACCGTTGTAATCGGGCGAGTTTCTACTTTCAGATGCAATAGGAATTTTTGGGTTAGGTCAATCCGTTCGCGAGATATGGGAGTTTGAAGACACGAAATGGTTGAGAAGGCAAAAAATTTTTCGCAATTCTGCTGCTCCAAACGCTTAACCAGAATGGCCTAGGGAAAAAATACACATACCGTTGTAATCGGGCGAGTTTCTACTTTCAGATGCAATAGGAATTTTTGGGTCAGGTCAAGCCGTTCGCGAGATATGGGAGTTTGAAGCCAAGAAATGGTAGAGAAGGCAAAAAATTTTTCGCAATTCTGCTGCTTCAAACGCTTAACCAGAATGGCCTAGGGAAAAAATACACATACCGTTGTAATCGGGCGAGTTTCTACTTTCAGATGCAATAGGAATTTTTGGGTTAGGTGAATCCGTTCGCGAGATATGGGAGTTTGAAGACAAGAAATGGTTGAGAAGGCAAAAAATTTTTCGCAATTCTGCTGCTCCAAACGCTTAACCAGAATGGCCTAGGGAAAAAATACACATACCGTTGTAATCGGGCGAGCTTCTACTTTCTGATGCAACAGGAATTTTTGGGTTACGTCAATCCGTTCGCGAGATATGGGAGTTTGAAGCTAAGAAATGGTTGAGAAGACAACAAATTTTTCGCACTTCTGCTGCTCCAAACGCTTAACCAGAATGGCCTAGGGAAAAAATACACATACCGTTGTAATCGGGCGAGTTTCTAATTTCCGATGCAATAGGAAATTTTGGGTTAGGTCAATCCGTTCGCGAGATATGGGACTTTGAAGCCAAGAAATGTTGAGAAGGCAAAAAATTTTTCGCAATTCTGCTGCTCCAAACGCTTAACCAGAATGGCCTAGGGAAAAAATACAAAAACCGTTGTAATCGGGCGAGTTTCTACTTTCAGATGCAATAGGAATTTTTGGGTTAGGTCAATCCGTTCGCGAGATATGGGAGTTTGAAGACACGAAATGGTTGAGAAGGCAAAAAATTTTTCGCAATTCTGCTGCTCCAAACGCTTAACCAGAATGGCCTAGGGAAAAAAATACACATACCGTTGTAATCGGGCGAGTTTCTACTTTCAGATGCAATAGGAATTTTTGGGTTAGGTCAAGCCGTTCGCGAGATATGGGAGTTTGAAGCCAAGAAATGCTAGAGAAGGCAAAAAATTTTTCACAATTCTGCTGCTCCAAACGCTTAACCAGAATGGCCTAGGGAAAAAATACACATACCGTTGTAATCGGGCGAGTTTCTACTTTCAGATGCCATCGGAATTTTTGGGTTAGGTCAATCCGTTCGCGAGATATGGGAGTTTGAAGCCAAGAAATGGTAGAGAAGGCAAAAAATTTTTCACAATTCTGCTGCTCCTAACGCTTAACCAGAATGGCCTAGGGAAAAAATACACATACCGTTGTAATCGGGCGAGTTTCTACTTTCAGATGCAATAGGAATTTTTGGGTTAGGTCAATCCGTTCGCGAGATATTGGAGTTTGAAGCCAAGAAATGGTTGAGGAGGCAAAAAATTTTTCGCAATTCTGCTGCTCCAAACGCTTAACCAGAATGGCCTAGGGAAAAAATACACATACCGTTGTAATCGGGCGAGTTTCTACTTTCAGATGCAATAGGAATTTTTGGGTTAGGTCAAGCCGTTCGCGAGATATGGGAGTTTGAAGCCAAGAAATGCTAGAGAAGGCAAAAAATTTTTCACAATTCTGCTGCTCCAAACGCTCAACCAGAATGGCCTAGGGAAAAAATACACATACCGTTGTAATCGGGCGAGTTTCTACTTTCAGATGCCATAGGAATTTTTGGGTTAGGTCAATCCGTTCGCGAGGTATGGGAGTTTGAAGCCAAGAAATGGTAGAGAAGGCAAAAAATTTTTCACAAATCTGCTGCTCCTAACGCTTAACCAGAATGGCCTAGGGAAAAAATACACATACCGTTGTAATCGGGCGAGTTTCTACTTTCAGATGCAATAGGAATTTTTGGGTTAGGTCAATCCGTTCGCGAGATATTGGAGTTTGAAGCCAAGAAATGGTTGAGAAGGCAAAAAATTTTTCGCAATTCTGCTGCTCCAAACGCTTAACCAGAATGGCCTAGGGAAAAAATACAAAAACCGTTGTAATCGGGCGAGTTTCTACTTTCAGATGCAATAGGAATTTTTGGGTTAGGTCAATCCATTCGCGAGATATGGGAGTTTGAAGACACGAAATGGTTGAGAAGGCAAAAAATTTTTCGCAATTCTGCTGCTCCAAACGCTTAACCAGAATGGCCTAGGGAAAAAATACACATACCGTTGTAATCGGGCGAGTTTCTACTTTCAGATGCAATAGGAATTTTTGGGTTATGTCAATCCGTTCGCGAGATATGGGAGTTTGAACACAAGAAATGGTTGAGAAGGCAAAAAATTTTTCGCAATTCTGCTGCTCCAAACGCTTAACCAGAATGGCCTAGGGAAAAAATACACATACCGTTGTAATCGGGCGAGTTTCTACTTTCAGATGCAATAGGAATTTTTGGGTTAGGTCAATCCGTCCGCGAGATATTGGAGTTTGAAGCCAAGAAATGGTTGAGAAGGCAAAAAATTTTTCGCAATTCTGCTGCTTCAAACGCTTAACCAGAATGGCCTAGGGAAAAAATACACATACCCTTGTAATCGGGCGAGTTTCTACTTTCAGATGCAATAGGAATTTTTGGGTTAGGTCAAGCCGTTCGCAAGATATGGGAGTTTGAAGCCCAGAAATGGTAGAGAAGGCAAAAAATTTTTCACAATTCTGCTGCTCCAAACGCTTAACCAGAATGGCCTAGGGAAAAAATACACATACCGTTGTAATCGGGCGAGTTTCTACTTTCAGATGCAATAGGAATTTTTGGGGTAGGTCAATCCGTTCGCGAGATATTGGAGTTTGAAGCCAAGAAATGGTTGAGAAGACAACAAATTTTTCGCACTTCTGCTGCTCCAAATGCTTAACCAGAATGGCCTAGGGAAAAAATACACATACCGTTGTAATCGTGCGAGTTTCTACTTTCAGATGCAACAGGAATTTTTGGGTTACGTCAATCCGTTCGCGAGATATGGGAGTTTGAAGCTAAGAAATGGTTGAGAAGACAACAAATTTTTCGCACTTCTGCTGCTCCAAACGCTTCACCAGAATGGCCTAGGGAAAAAATACACATACCGTTGTAATCGGGTGAGTTTCTACTTTCAGATGCCATAGGAATTTTTGGGTTAGGTCAATCCGTTCGCGAGATATGGGAGTTTGAAGCCAAGAAATGGTAGAGAAGGCAAGAAATTTTTCGCAATTCTGCTGCTCCAAACGCTTAACCAGAATGGCCAAGGGAAAAAATACAAAAACCGTTGTAATCGGGCGAGTTTCTACTTTCAGATGCAATAGGAATTTTTGGGTTAGGTCAATCCGTTCGCGAGATATGGGAGTTTGAAGACAAGAAATGGTTGTGAAGGCAAAAAATTTTTCGCACTTCTGCTGCTCCAAACGTTTAACCAGAATGGCCTAGGGAAAAAATACACATACCGTTGTCATCGGGGGAGTTTCTACTTTCAGATGCAATAGGAAATTTTGGGTTACGTCAATCCGTTCGCGAGATATGGGACTTTGAAGCCAAGAAATGGTTGAGAAGGCAACAAATTTTTCGCAATTCTGCTGCTCCAAACGCTTAACCAGAATGGCCTAGGGAAAAAATACACATACCGTTGTAATCGGGCGAGTTTCTACTTTCAGATGCAATAGGAATTTTTGGGTTAGGTCAATCCGTCCGCGAGATATTGGAGTTTGAAGCCAAAAAATGGTTGAGAAGGCAAAAAATTTTTCGCAATTCTGCTGCTTCAAACGCTTAACCAGAATGGCCTAGGGAAAAAATACACATACCCTTGTAATCGGGCGAGTTTCTACTTTCAGATGCAATAGGAATTCTTGGGTTAGGTCAAGCCGTTCGCAAGATATGGGAGTTTGAAGCCCAGAAATGGTAGAGAAGGCAAAAAATTTTTCACAATTCTGCTGCTCCAAACGCTTAACCAGAATGGCCTAGGGAAAAAATACACATACCGTTGTAATCGGGCGAGTTTCTACTTTCAGATGCAATAGGAATTTTTGGGTTAGGTCAATCCGTTCGCGAGATATTGGAGTTTGAAGCCAAGAAATGGTTGAGAAGACAACAAATTTTTCGCACTTCTGCTGCTCCAAATGCTTAACCAGAATGGCCTAGGGAAAAAATACACATACCGTTGTAATCGGGCGAGTTTCTACTTTCAGATGCAATAGGAATTTTTGGGTTAGGTCAATCCGTTCGCGAGATATGGGAGTTTGAAGCCAAGAAATGGTTGAGAAGGCAAGAAATTTTTCGCAATTCTGCTGCTCCAAACGCTTAACCAGAATGGCCAAGGGAAAAAATACAAAAACCGTTGTAATCGGGCGAGTTTCTACTTTCAGATGCAATAGGAATTTTTGGGTTAGGTCAATCCGTTCGCGAGATATGGGAGTTTGAAGACAAGAAATGGTTGTGAAGGCAAAAAATTTTTCGCACTTCTGCTGCTCCAAACGTTTAACCAGAATGGCCTAGGGAAAAAATACACATACCGTTGTCATCGGGGGAGTTTCTACTTTCAGATGCAATAGGAAATTTTGGGTTACGTCAATCCGTTCGCGAGATATGGGACTTTGAAGCCAAGAAATGGTTGAGAAGGCAACAAATTTTTCGCAATTCTGCTGCTCCAAACGCTTAACCAGAATGGCCTAGGGAAAAAATACACATACCGTTGTAACCGGGCGAGTTTCTACTTCCAGATGCAATAGGAAATTTTGGGTTACGTCAATCCGTTCGCGAGATATGGGACTTTGAAGCCAAGAAATGGTTGAGAAGGCAACAAATTTTTCGCAATTCTGCTGCTCCAAACGCTTAACCAGAATGGCCTAGGGAAAAAGTACACATACCGTTGTAATCGGGCGAGTTTCTACTTTCAGATGCAACAGGAATTTTTGGGTTACGTCAATCCGTTCGCGAGATATGGGAGTTTGAAGCCAAGAAATGGTTGAGAAGGCAAAAAATTTTTCGCAATTCTGCTGCTCCAAACGCTTAACCAGAATGGCCTAGGGAAAAAATACAAAAACCGTTGTAATCGGGCGAGTTTCTACTTTCAGATGCAATAGCAATTTTTGGGTTAGGTCAATCCGTTCGCGAGATATGGGAGTTTGAAGACACGAAATGGTTGAGAAGGCAAAAAATTTTTCGCAATTCTGCTGCTCCAAACGCTTAACCAGAATGGCCTAGGGAAAAAATACACATACCCTTGTAATCGGGCGAGTTTCTACTTTCAGATGCAATAGGAATTTTTGGGTTAGGTCAAGCCGTTCGCAAGATATGGGAGTTTGAAGCCAAGAAAAGGTAGAGAAGGCAAAAAATTTTTCACAATTCTGCTGCTCCAAACGCTTAACCAGAATGGCCTAGGGAAAAAATACACATACCGTTGTAATCGGGCGAGTTTCTACTTTCAGATGCAATAGGAATTTTTGGGTTAGGTCAATCCGTTCGCGAGATATGGGAGTTTGAAGACAAGAAATGGTTGAGAAGGCAAAAAATTTTTCGCAATTCTGCTGCTCCAAACGCTTAACCAGAATGGCCTAGGGAAAAAATACACATACCGTTGTAATCGGGCGAGATTCTACTTTCAGATGCAACAGGAATTTTTGGGTTACGTCAATCCGTTCGCGAGATATGGGAGTTTGAAGCTAAGAAATGATTGAGAAGACAACAAATTTTTCGCACTTCTGCTGCTCCAAACGCTTCACCAGAATGGCCTAGGGAAAAAATACACATAGCGTTGTAATCGGGTGAGTTTCTACTTTCAGATGCCATAGGAATTTTTGGGTTAGGTCAATCCGTTCGCGAGATATGGGAGTTTGAAGCCAAGAAATGGTTGAGAAGGCAAGAAATTTTTCGCAATTCTGCTGCTCCAAACGCTTAACCAGAATGGCCAAGGGAAAAAATACAAAAACCGTTGTAATCGGGCGAGTTTCTACTTTCAGATGCCATAGGAATTTTTGGGTTAGGTCAATCCGTTCGCGAGATATGGGAGTTTGAAGCCAAGAAATGGTTGAGAAGGCAAGAAATTTTTCGCAATTCTGCTGCTCCAAACGCTTAACCAGAATGGCCAAGGGAAGAAATACAAAAACCGTTGTAATCGGGCGAGTTTCTACTTTCAGATGCAATAGGAATTTTTGGGTTAGGTCAATCCGTTCGCGAGATATGGGAGTTTGAAGACAAGAAATGGTTGTGAAGGCAAAAAATTTTTCGCACTTCTGCTGCTCCAAACGTTTAACCAGAATGGCCTAGGGAAAAAATACACATACCGTTGTCATCGGGGGAGTTTCTACTTTCAGATGCAATAGGAAATTTTGGGTTACGTCAATCCGTTCGCGAGATATGGGACTTTGAAGCCAAGAAATGGTTGAGAAGGCAACAAATTTTTCGCAATTCTGCTGCTCCAAACGCTTAACCAGAATGGCCTAGGGAAAAAATACACATACCGTTGTAACCGGGCGAGTTTCTACTTTCAGATGCAATAGGAAATTTTGGGTTACGTCAATCCGTTCGCGAGATATGGGACTTTGAAGCCAAGAAATGGTTGAGAAGGCAACAAATTTTTCGCAATTCTGCTGCTCCAAACGCTTAACCAGAATGGCCTAGGGAAAAAGTACACATACCGTTGTAATCGGGCGAGTTTCTACTTTCCGATGCAACAGGAATTTTTGGGTTACGTCAATCCGTTCGCGAGATATGGGAGTTTGAAGCCAAGAAATGGTTGAGAAGGCAAAAAATTTTTCGCAATTCTGCTGCTCCAAACGCTTAACCAGAATGGCCTAGGGAAAAAATACAAAAACCGTTGTAATCGGGCGAGTTTCTACTTTCAGATGCAATAGCAATTTTTGGGTTAGGTCAATCCGTTCGCGAGATATGGGAGTTTGAAGACACGAAATGGTTGAGAAGGCAAAAAATTTTTCGCAATTCTGCTGCTCCAAACGCTTAACCAGAATGGCCTAGGGAAAAAATACACATACCCTTGTAATCGGGCGAGTTTCTACTTTCAGATGCAATAGGAATTTTTGGGTTAGGTCAAGCCGTTCGCAAGATATGGGAGTTTGAAGCCAAGAAATGGTAGAGAAGGCAAAAAATTTTTCACAATTCTGCTGCTCCAAACGCTTAACCAGAATGGCCTAGGGAAAAAATACACATACCGTTGTAATCGGGCGAGTTTCTACTTTCAGATGCAATAGGAATTTTTGGGTTAGGTCAATCCGTTCGCGAGATATTGGAGTTTGAAGCCAAGAAATGGTTGAGAAGGGAAACAATTTTTCGCAATTCTGCTGCTTCAAACGCTTAACCAGAATGGCCTAGGGAAAAAATACACATACCGTTGTAATCGGGCGAGTTTCTACTTTCAGATGCAATAGGAATTTTTGGGTTAGGTCAATCCGTTCGCGAGATATGGGAGTTTGAAGACAAGAAATGGTTGAGAAGGCAAAAAATTTTTCGCAATTCTGCTGCTCCAAACGCTTAACCAGAATGGCCTAGGGAAAAAATACACATACCGTTGTAATCGGGCGAGATTCTACTTTCAGATGCAACAGGAATTTTTGGGTTACGTCAATCCGTTCGCGAGATATGGGAGTTTGAAGCTAAGAAATGATTGAGAAGACAACAAATTTTTCGCACTTCTGCTGCTCCAAACGCTTAACCAGAATGGCCTAGGGAAAAAATACACATACCGTTGTAATCGGGCGAGTTTCTACTTTCAGATGCAACAGGAATTTTTGGGTTACGTCAATCCGTTCGCGAGATATGGGAGTTTGAAGCTAAGAAATGGTTGAGAAGGCAACAAATTTTTCGCACTTCTGCTGCTCCAAATGCTTAACCAGAATGGCCTAGGGAAAAAATACACATACCGTTGTAATCGTGCGAGTTTCTACTTTCAGATGCAACAGGAATTTTTGGGTTACGTCAATCCGTTCGCGAGATATGGGAGTTTGAAGCTAAGAAATGGTTGAGAAGACAACAAATTTTTCGCACTTCTGCTGCTCCAAACGCTTCACCAGAATGGCCTAGGGAAAAAATACACATACCGTTGTAATCGGGTGAGTTTCTACTTTCAGATGCCATAGGAATTTTTGGGTTAGGTCAATCCGTTCGCGAGATATGGGAGTTTGAAGCCAACAAATGGTTGAGAAGGCAAGAAATTTTTCGCAATTCTGCTGCTCCAAACGCTTAACCAGAATGGCCAAGGGAAAAAATACAAAAACCGTTGTAATCGGGCGAGTTTCTACTTTCAGATGCAATAGGAATTTTTGGGTTAGGTCAATCCGTTCGCGAGATATGGGAGTTTGAAGACAAGAAATGGTTGTGAAGGCAAAAAATTTTTCGCACTTCTGCTGCTCCAAACGTTTAACCAGAATGGCCTAGGGAAAAAATACACATACCGTTGTCATCGGGGGAGTTTCTACTTTCAGATGCAATAGGAAATTTTGGGTTACGTCAATCCGTTCGCGAGATATGGGACTTTGAAGCCAAGAAATGGTTGAGAAGGCAAGAAATTTTTCGCAATTCTGCTGCTCCGAACGCTTAACCAGAATGGCCTAGGGAAAAAATACACATACCGTTGTAACCGGGCGAGTTTCTACTTTCAGATGCAATAGGAAATTTTGGGTTACGCCAATCCGTTCGCGAGATATGGGACTTTGAAGCCAAGAAATGGTTGAGAAGGCAACAAATTTTTCGCAATTCTGCTGCTCCAAACGCTTAACCAGAATGGCCTAGGGAAAAAGTACACATACCGTTGTAATCGGGCGAGTTTCTACTTTCAGATGCAACAGGAATTTTTGGGTTACGTCAATCCGTTCGCGAGATATGGGAGTTTGAAGCCAAGAAATGGTTGAGAAGGCAAAAAATTTTTCGCAATTCTGCTGCTCCAAACGCTTAACCAGAATGGCCTAGGGAAAAAATACAAAAACCGTTGTAATCGGGCGAGTTTCTACTTTCAGATGCAATAGCAATTTTTGGGTTAGGTCAATCCGTTCGCGAGATATGGGAGTTTGAAGACACGAAATGGTTGAGAAGGCAAAAAATTTTTCGCAATTCTGCTGCTCCAAACGCTTAACCAGAATGGCCTAGGGAAAAAATACACATACCCTTGTAATCGGGCGAGTTTCTACTTTCAGATGCAATAGGAATTTTTGGGTTAGGTCAAGCCGTTCGCAAGATATGGGAGTTTGAAGCCAAGAAATGGTAGAGAAGGCAAAAAATTTTTCACAATTCTGCTGCTCCAAACGCTTAACCAGAATGGCCTAGGGAAAAAATACACATACCGTTGTAATCGGGCGAGTTTCTACTTTCAGATGCAATAGGAATTTTTGGGTCAGGTCAATCCGTTCGCGAGATATTGGAGTTTGAAGCCAAGAAATGGTTGAGAAGGCAAACAATTTTTCGCAATTCTGCTGCTTCAAACGCTTAACCAGAATGGCCTAGGGAAAAAATACACATACCGTTGTAATCGGGCGAGTTTCTACTTTCAGATGCAATAGGAATTTTTGGGTTAGGTCAATCCGTTCGCGAGATATGGGAGTTTGAAGACAAGAAATGGTTGAGAAGGCAAAAAATTTTTCGCAATTCTGCTGCTCCAAACGCTTAACCAGAATGGCCTAGGGAAAAAATACACATACCGTTGTAATCGGGCGAGATTCTACTTTCAGATGCAACAGGAATTTTTGGGTTACGTCAATCCGTTCGCGAGATATGGGAGTTTGAAGCTAAGAAATGATTGAGAAGACAACAAATTTTTCGCACTTCTGCTGCTCCAAACGCTTAACCAGAATGGCCTAGGGAAAAAATACACATACCGTTGTAATCGGGCGAGTTTCTACTTTCAGATGCAACAGGAATTTTTGGGTTACGTCAATCCGTTCGCGAGATATGGGAGTTTGAAGCTAAGAAATGGTTGAGAAGGCAACAAATTTTTCGCACTTCTGCTGCTCCAAATGCTTAACCAGAATGGCCTAGGGAAAAAATACACATACCGTTGTAATCGTGCGAGTTTCTACTTTCAGATGCAACAGGAATTTTTGGGTTACGTCAATCCGTTCGCGAGATATGGGAGTTTGAAGCTAAGAAATGGTTGAGAAGACAACAAATTTTTCGCACTTCTGCTGCTCCAAACGCTTCACCAGAATGGCCTAGGGAAAAAATACACATACCGTTGTAATCGGGTGAGTTTCTACTTTCAGATGCCATAGGAATTTTTGGGTTAGGTCAATCCGTTCGCGAGATATGGGAGTTTGAAGCCAAGAAATGGTAGAGAAGGCAAGAAATTTTTCGCAATTCTGCTGCTCCAAACGCTTAACCAGAATGGCCAAGGGAAAAAATACAAAAACCGTTGTAATCGGGCGAGTTTCTACTTTCAGATGCAATAGGAATTTTTGGGTTAGGTCAATCCGTTCGCGAGATATGGGAGTTTGAAGACAAGAAATGGTTGTGAAGGCAAAAAATTTTTCGCACTTCTGCTGCTCCAAACGTTTAACCAGAATGGCCTAGGGAAAAAATACACATACCGTTGTCATCGGGGGAGTTTCTACTTTCAGATGCAATAGGAAATTTTGGGTTACGTCAATCCGTTCGCGAGATATGGGACTTTGAAGCCAAGAAATGGTTGAGAAGGCAACAAATTTTTCGCAATTCTGCTGCTCCAAACGCTTAACCAGAATGGCCTAGGGAAAAAATACACATACCGTTGTAATCGGGCGAGTTTCTACTTTCAGATGCAATAGGAATTTTTGGGTTAGGTCAATCCGTCCGCGAGATATTGGAGTTTGAAGCCAAGAAATGGTTGAGAAGGCAAAAAATTTTTCGCAATTCTGCTGCTTCAAACGCTTAACCAGAATGGCCTAGGGAAAAAATACACATACCCTTGTAATCGGGCGAGTTTCTACTTTCAGATGCAATAGGAATTTTTGGGTTAGGTCAAGCCGTTCGCAAGATATGGGAGTTTGAAGCCCAGAAATGGTAGAGAAGGCAAAAAATTTTTCACAATTCTGCTGCTCCAAATGCTTAACCAGAATGGCCTAGGGAAAAAATACACATACCGTTGTAATCGTGCGAGTTTCTACTTTCAGATGCAACAGGAATTTTTGGGTTACGTCAATCCGTTCGCGAGATATGGGAGTTTGAAGCTAAGAAATGGTTGAGAAGACAACAAATTTTTCGCACTTCTGCTGCTCCAAACGCTTCACCAGAATGGCCTAGGGAAAAAATACACATACCGTTGTAATCGGGTGAGTTTCTACTTTCAGATGCCATAGGAATTTTTGGGTTAGGTCAATCCGTTCGCGAGATATGGGAGTTTGAAGCCAAGAAATGGTTGAGAAGGCAAGAAATTTTTCGCAATTCTGCTGCTCCAAACGCTTAACCAGAATGGCCAAGGGAAAAAATACAAAAACCGTTGTAATCGGGCGAGTTTCTACTTTCAGATGCAATAGGAATTTTTGGGTTAGGTCAATCCGTTCGCGAGATATGGGAGTTTGAAGACAAGAAATGCTTGTGAAGGCAAAAAATTTTTCGCACTTCTGCTGCTCCAAACGTTTAACCAGAATGGCCTAGGGAAAAAATACACATACCGTTGTCATCGGGGGAGTTTCTACTTTCAGATGCAATAGGAAATTTTGTGTTACGTCAATCCGTTCGCGAGATATGGGACTTTGAAGCCAAGAAATGGTTGAGAAGGCAACAAATTTTTCGCAATTCTGCTGCTCCAAACGCTTATCCACAATGGCCTAGGGAAAAAATACACATACCGTTGTAACCGGGCGAGTTTCTACTTTCAGATGCAATAGGAAATTTTGGGTTACGTCAATCCGTTCGCGAGATATGGGACTTTGAAGCCAAGAAATGGTTGAGAAGGCAACAAATTTTTCGCAATTCTGCTGCTCCAACGCTTAACCAGAATGGCCTAGGGAAAAAGTACACATACCGTTGTAACCGGGCGAGTTTCTACTTTCAGACGCAACAGGAATTTTTGGGTTAGGTCAATCCGTTCGCGAGATATGGGAGTTTGAAGACAAGAAATGGTTGTGAAGGCAAAAAATTTGTCGCAATTCTGCTGCTCCAAACGCTTAACCAGAATGGCCTAGGGAAAAAATACACACACCGTTGTAATCGGGCGAGTTTCTACTTTCAGATGCAATAGGAATTTTTGGGTTAGGTCAATCCGTTCGCGAGATATTGGAGTTTGAAGCCAAGAAATGGTTGAGAAGGCAAAAAATTTTTCGCAATTCTGCTGGTTCAAACGCTTAACCAGAATGGCCTAGGGAAAAAATACACATACCGTTGTAATCGGGCGAGTTTCTACTTTCAGATGCAATAGGAGTTTTTGGGTTAGGTCAATCCGTTCGCGAGATATGGGAGTTTGAAGACAAGAAATGGTTGTGAAGGCAAAAAATTTTTCGCAATTCTGCTGCTCCAATCGCTTAACCAGAATGGCCTAGGGAAAAAATACACATACCGTTGTAATCGGGCGATTTTCTACTTTCAGATGCAACAGGAATTTTTGGGTTACGTCAATCCGTTCGCGAGATATGGGAGTTTGAAGCTAAGAAATGGTTGTGAAGACAACAAATTTTTCGCACTTCTGCTGCTCCAAACGTTTAACCAGAATGGCCTAGGGAAAAAATACACATACCGTTGTAATCGTGCGAGTTTCTACTTTCAGATGCAACAGGAATTTTTGGGTTACGTCAATCCGTTCGCGAGATATGGGAGTTTGAAGCTAAGAAATGGTTGAGAAGACAACAAATTTTTCGCACTTCTGCTGCTCCAAACGCTTCACCAGAATGGCCTAGGGAAAAAATACACATACCGTTGTAATCGGGTGAGTTTCTACTTTCAGATGCCATAGGAATTTTTGGGTTAGGTCAATCCGTTCGCGAGATATGGGAGTTTGAAGCCAAGAAATGGTTGAGAAGGCAAGAAATTTTTCGCAATTCTGCTGCTCCAAACGCTTAACCAGAATGGCCAAGGGAAAAAATACAAAAACCGTTGTAATCGGGCGAGTTTCTACTTTCAGATGCAATAGGAGTTTTTGGGTTAGGTCAATCCGTTCGCGAGATATGGGACTTTGAAGCCAAGAAATGGTTGAGAAGGCAACAAATTTTTCGCAATTCTGCTGCTCCAAACGCTTAACCAGAATGGCCTAGGGAAAAAATACACATACCGTTGTAATCGGGCGATTTTCTACTTTCAGATGCAACAGGAATTTTTGGGTTACGTCAATCCGTTCGCGAGATATGGGAGTTTGAAGCTAAGAAATGGTTGTGAAGACAAAAAATTTGTCGCAATTCTGCTGCTCCAAACGCTTAACCAGAATGGCCTAGGGAAAAAATACACATACCGTTGTAATCGGGCGGGTTTCTACTTTCCGATGCAATAGGAATTTGTGGGTTAGGTCAATCCGTTCGCGAGATATGGGAGTTTGAAGCCAAGAAATGGTTGAGAAGGCAAAAAATTTTTCGCAATTCTGCTGCTCCAAACGCTTAACCAGAATGGCCTAGGGAAAAAATACACATACCGTTGTAATCGGGCGAGTTTCTACTTTCAGATGCAATAGGAAATTTTGGGTTAGGTCAATCCGTTCGCGAGATATGGGACTTTGAAGCCAAGAAATGGTTGAGATGGCAAAAAATTTTTCGCAATTCTGCTGCTCCAAACGCTTAACCAGAACGGCCTAGGGAAAAAATACAAATACCGCTGTAATCGGGCGACTTTCTACTTTCAGATGCAATAGGAATTTTTGGGTTAGGTCAATCCGTTCGCGAGATATGGGAGTTTGAAGACAAGAAATGGTTGTGAAGGGAAAAAATTTTTCGCAATTCTGCTGCTCCAAACGCTTAACCAGAATGGCCTAGCGAAAAAATACACATACCGTTGTAATCGGGCGAGTTTCTACTTTCAGATGCAATAGGAATTTTTGGGTTAGGTCAATCCGTTCGCGAGATATGGGACTTTGAAGACACGAAATGGTTGAGAAGGCAACAAATTTTTCGCACTTCTGCTGCTCCAAACGCTTAACCAGAATGGCCTAGGGAAAAAATACACATACCGTTGTAATCGGGCGAGTTTCTACTTTCAGATGCGACAGCAATTTTTGGGTTACGTCAATCCGTTCGCGAGATATGGGAGTTTGAAGCTAAGAAATGGTTGAGAAGACAACAAATTTTTCGCACTTCTGCTGCTCCAAACGCTTAACCAGAATGGCCTAGGGAAAAAATACACATACCGTTGTAATCGGGCGAGCTTCTACTTTCAGATGCAATAGGAATTTTTGGGTTAGGTCAATCCGTTCGCGAGATATGGGACTTTGAAGACACGAAATGGTTGAGAAGGCAAAAAATTTTTCGCAATTCTGCTGCTCCAAACGCTTAACCAGAATGGCCTAGGGAAAAAATACACATACCGTTGTAATCGGGCGAGTTTCTACTTTCAGATGCAACAGGAATTTTTGGGTTACGTCAATCCGTTCGCGAGATATGGGAGTTTGAAGCTAAGAAATGGTTGAGAAGACAACAAATTTTTCGCACTTCTGCTGCTCCAAACGCTTAACCAGAATGGACTAGGGAAAAAATACACATACCGTTGTAATCGGGCGAGTTTCTACTTTCAGATGCAACAGGAATTTTTGGGTTACGTCCATCCGTTCGCGAGATATGGGAGGTTGTAGCTAAGAAATGGTTGAGAAGACAACAAATTTTTCGCACTTCTGCTGCTCCAAACGCTTAACCAGAATGGCCTAGGGAAAAAATACACATACCGTTGTAATCGGGCGAGTTTCTACTTTCAGATGCAACAGCAATTTTTGGGTTACGTCAATCCGTTCGCGAGATATGGGAGTTTGAAGCTAAGAAATGGTTGAGAAGACAACAAATTTTTCGCACTTCTGCTGCTCCAAACGCTTAACCAGAATGGCCTAGGGAAAAAATACACATACCGTTGTAATCGGGCGAGTTTCTACTTTCAGATGCAACAGGAATTTTTGGGTTACGTCAATCCGTTCGCGAGATATGGGAGTTTGAAGCTAAGAAATGGTTGAGATGACAACAAATTTTTCGCACTTCTGCTGCTCCAAACGCTTAACCAGAATGGCCTAGGGAAAAAATACACATACCCTTGTAATCGTGCGAGTTTCTACTTTCAGATGCAACAGGAATTTTTGGGTTACGTCAATCCGTTCGCGAGATATGGGAGTTTGAAGCTAAGAAATGGTTGAGAAGACAACAAATTTTTCGCACTTCTGCTGCTCCAAACGCTTAACCAGAATGGCCTAGGGAAAAAATACACATACCGTTGTAATCGGGTGAGTTTCTACTTTCAGATGCCATTGGAATTTTTGGGTTAGGTCAATCCGTTCGCGAGATATGGGAGTTTGAAGCCAAGAAATGGTTGAGAAGGCAAGAAATTTTTCGCAATTCTGCTGCTCCAAACGCTTAACCAGAATGGCCAAGGGAAAAAATACACATACCGTTGTAATCGGGCGAGTTTCTACTTTCCGATGCAATAGGAATTTTTGGGTTAGGTCAATCCGTTCGCGAGATATGGGACTTTGAAGCCAAGAAATGGTTGAGAAGGCAAAAAATTTTTCGCAATTCTGCTGCTCCAAACGCTTAACCAGAATGGCCTAGGGAAAAAATACAAAAACCGTTGTAATCGGGCGAGTTTCTACTTTCAGATGCAATAGGAATTTTTGGGTTAGGTCAATCCGTTCGCGAGATATGGGAGTTTGAAGACACGAAATGGTTGAGAAGGCAAAAAATTTTTCGCAATTCTGCTGCTCCAAACGCTTAACCAGAATGGCCTAGGGAAAAAATACACATACCGTTGTAATCGGGCGAGTTTCTACTTTCAGATGCAATAGGAATTTTTGGGTTAGGTCAAGTCGTTCGCGAGATATGGGAGTTTGAAGCCAAGAAATGGTAGAGAAGGCAAAAAATTTTTCACAATTCTGCTGCTCCAAACGCTTAACCAGAATGGCCTAGGGAAAAAATAAACATACCATTGTAATCGGGCGAGTTTCTACTTTCAGATGCAATAGGAATTTTTGGGTTAGGTCAATCCGTTCGCGAGATATTGGAGTTTGAAGCCAAGAAATGGTTGAGAAGGCAAAAAATTTTTCGCAATTCTGCTGCTTCAAACGCTTAACCAGAATGGCCTAGGGAAAAAATACACATACCGTTGTAATCGGGCGAGTTTCTACTTTCAGATGCAATAGGAATTTTTGGGTTAGGTCAATCCGTTCGCGAGATATGGGAGTTTGAAGACAAGAAATGGTTGAGAAGGCAAAAAATTTTTCGCAATTATGCTGCTCCAAACGCTTAACCAGAATGGCCTAGGGAAAAAATACACATACCGTTGTAATCGGGCGAGCTTCTACTTTCTGATGCAACAGGAATTTTTGGGTTACGTCAATCCGTTCGCGAGATATGGGAGTTTGAAGCTAAGAAATGGTTGTGAAGACAACAAATTTTTCGCACTTCTGCTGCTCCAAACGTTTAACCAGAATGGCCTAGGGAAGAAATACACATACCGTTGTCATCGGGGGAGTTTCTACTTTCAGATGCAATAGGAAATTTTGGGTTACGTCAATCCGTTCGCGAGATATGGGACTTTGAAGCCAAGAAATGGTTGAGAAGGCAACAAATTTTTCGCAATTCTGCTGCTCCAAACGCTTAACCAGAATGGCCTAGGGAAAAAGTACACATACCGTTGTAACCGGGCGAGTTTCTACTTTCAGACGCAACAGGAATTTTTGGGTTAGGTCAATCCGTTCGCGAGATATGGGAGTTTGAAGCCAAGAAATGGTTGAGAAGGCAAAAAATTTTTCGCAATTCTGCTGCTCCAAACGCTTAACCAGAATGGCCTAGGGAAAAAATACACATACCGTTGTAATCGGGCGAGCTTCTACTTTCAGATGCAATAGGAATTTTTGGGTTAGGTCAATCCGTTCGCGAGATATGGGACTTTGAAGACACGAAATGGTTGAGAAGGCGAAAAATTTTTCGCAATTCTGCTGCTCCAAACGCTTAACCAGAATGGCCTAGGGAAAAAATACACATACCGTTGTAATCGGGCGAGTTTCTACTTTCAGATGCAACAGGAATTTTTGGGTTACGTCAATCCGTTCGCGAGATATGGGAGTTTGAAGCTAAGAAATGGTTGAGAAGACAACAAATTTTTCGCACTTCTGCTGCTCCAAACGCTTAACCAGAATGGCCTAGGGAAAAAATACACATACCGTTGTAAACGGGCGAGTTTCTACTTTCAGATGCAACAGGAATTTTTGGGTTACGTCCATCCGTTCGCGAGATATGGGAGGTTGTAGCTAAGAAATGGTTGAGAAGACAACAAATTTTTCGCACTTCTGCTGCTCCAAACGCTTAACCAGAATGGCCTAGGGAAAAAATACACATACCGTTGTAATCGGGCGAGTTTCTACTTTCAGATGCAACAGCAATTTTTGGGTTACGTCAATCCGTTCGCGAGATATGGGAGTTTGAAGCTAAGAAATGGTTGAGAAGACAACAAATTTTTCGCACTTCTGCTGCTCCAAACGCTTAACCAGAATGGCCTAGGGAAAAAATACACATACCGTTGTAATCGGGCGAGTTTCTACTTTCAGATGCAACAGGAATTTTTGGGTTACGTCAATCCGTTCGCGAGATATGGGAGTTTGAAGCTAAGAAATGGTTGAGAAGACAACAAATTTTTCGCACTTCTGCTGCTCCAAACGCTTAACCAGAATGGCCTAGGGAAAAAATACACATACCCTTGTAATCGTGCGAGTTTCTACTTTCAGATGCAACAGGAATTTTTGGGTTACGTCAATCCGTTCGCGAGATATGGGAGTTTGAAGCTAAGAAATGGTTGAGAAGACAACAAATTTTTCGCACTTCTGCTGCTCCAAACGCTTAACCAGAATGGCCTAGGGAAAAAATACACATACCGTTGTAATCGGGTGAGTTTCTACTTTCAGATGCCATTGGAATTTTTGGGTTAGGTCAATCCGTTCGCGAGATATGGGAGTTTGAAGCCAAGAAATGGTTGAGAAGGCAAGAAATTTTTCGCAATTCTGCTGCTCCAAACGCTTAACCAGAATGGCCAAGGGAAAAAATACACATACCGTTGTAATCGGGCGAGTTTCTACTTTCCGATGCAATAGGAATTTTTGGGTTAGGTCAATCCGTTCGCGAGATATGGGACTTTGAAGCCAAGAAATGGTTGAGAAGGCAAAAAATTTTTCGCAATTCTGCTGCTCCAAACGCTTAACCAGAATGGCCTAGGGAAAAAATACAAAAACCGTTGTAATCGGGCGAGTTTCTACTTTCAGATGCAATAGGAATTTTTGGGTTAGGTCAATCCGTTCGCGAGATATGGGAGTTTGAAGACACGAAATGGTTGAGAAGGCAAAAAATTTTTCGCAATTCTGCTGCTCCAAACGCTTAACCAGAATGGCCTAGGGAAAAAATACACATACCGTTGTAATCGGGCGAGTTTCTACTTTCAGATGCAATAGGAATTTTTGGGTTAGGTCAAGTCGTTCGCGAGATATGGGAGTTTGAAGCCAAGAAATGGTAGAGAAGGCAAGAAATTTTTCACAATTCTGCTGCTCCAAACGCTTAACCAGAATGGCCTAGGGAAAAAATAAACGTACCGTTGTAATCGGGCGAGCTTCTACTTTCTGATGCAACAGGAATTTTTGGGTTACGTCAATCCGTTCGCGAGATATGGGAGTTTGAAGCTAAGAAATGGTTGAGAAGACAACAAATTTTTCGCACTTCTGCTGCTCCAAACGCTTAACCAGAATGGCCTAGGGAAAAAATACACATACCGTTGTAATCGGGCGAGTTTCTACTTTCAGATGCAATAGGAATTTTTGGGTTAGGTCAATCCGTTCGCGAGATATGGGAGTTTGAAGACAAGAAATGGTTGAGAAGGCAAAAAATTTTTCGCAATTCTGCTGCTCCAAACGCTTAACCAGAATGGCCTAGGGAAAAAATACACATACCGTTGTAATCGGGCGAGTTTCTACTTTCAGATGCAACAGGAATTTTTGGGTTACGTCAATCCGTTCGCGAGATATGGGAGTTTGACGCCAAGAAATGGTTGAGAAGGCAAAAAATTTTTCGCAATTCTGCTGCTCCAAACGCTTAACAAGAATGGCCTAGGGAAAAAATACAAAAACCGTTGTAATCGGGCGAGTTTCTACTTTCAGATGCAATAGCAATTTTTGGGTTAGGTCAATCCGTTCGCGAGATATGGGAGTTTGAAGACACGAAATGGTTGAGAAGGCAAAAAATTTTTCGCACTTCTGCTGCTCCAAACGCTTAACCAGAATGGCCTAGGGAAAAAATACACATACCGTTGTAATCGGGCGAGTTTCTACTTTCAGATGCAACAGGAATTTTTGGGTTACGTCAATCCGTTCGCGAGATATGGGAGTTTGAAGCTAAGAAATGGTTGAGAAGACAACAAATTTTTCGCACTTCTGCTGCTCCAAACGCTTAACCAGAATGGCCTAGGGAAAAAATACACATACCGTTGTAATCGGGCGAGTTTCTACTTTCAGATGCAACAGGAATTTTTGGGTTACGTCCATCCGTTCGCGAGATATGGGAGTTTGTAGCTAAGAAATGGTTGAGAAGACAACAAATTTTTCGCACTTCTGCTGCTCCAAACGCTTAACCAGAATGGCCTAGGGAAAAAATACACATACCGTTGTAATCGGGCGAGTTTCTACTTTCAGATGCAACAGCAATTTTTGGGTTACGTCAATCCGTTCGCGAGATATGGGAGTTTGAAGCTAAGAAATGGTTGAGAAGACAACAAATTTTTCGCACTTCTGCTGCTCCAAACGCTTAACCAGAATGGCCTAGGGAAAAAATACACATACCGTTGTAATCGGGCGAGTTTCTACTTTCAGATGCAACAGGAATTTTTGGGTTACGTCAATCCGTTCGCGAGATATGGGAGTTTGAAGCTAAGAAATGGTTGAGAAGGCAAAAAATTTTTCGCAATTCTGCTGCTCCAAACGCTTAACCAGAATGGCCTAGGGAAAAAATACACATACCGTTGTAATCGGGCGAGCTTCTACTTTCTGATGCAACAGGAATTTTTGGGTTACGTCAATCCGTTCGCGAGATATGGGAGTTTGAAGCTAAGAAATGGTTGAGAAAACAACAAATTTTTCGCAATTCTGCTGCTCCAAACGCTTAACCAGAATGGCCTAGGGAAAAAATACACATACCGTTGTAATCGGGCGAGTTTCTACTTTCAGATGCAATAGGAATTTTTGGGTTAGGTCAATCCGTTCGCGAGATATTGGAGTTTGAAGCCAAGAAATGGTTGAGAAGGCAAAAAATTTTTCGCAATTCTGCTGCTTCAAACGCTTAACCAGAATGGCCTAGGGAAAAAATACACATACCGTTGTAATCGGGCGCGTTTCTACTTTCAGATGCAATAGGAATTTTTGGGTTACGTCAATCCGTTCGCGAGATATGGGAGTTTGAAGCTAAGAAATGGTTGAGAAGACAACAAATTTTTCGCACTTCTGCTGCTCCAAACGCTTAACCAGAATGGCCTAGGGAAAAAATACACATACCGTTGTAATCGGGCGAGTTTCTACTTTCAGATGCAACAGGAATTTTTGGGTTACGTCAATCCGTTCGCGAGATATGGGAGTTTGAAGCTGAGAAATGGTTGAGAAGGCAAAAAATTTTTCGTAATTCTGCTGCTCCAAACGCTTAACCAGAATGGCCTAGGGAAAAAATACACATACCGTTGTAATCGTGCGAGTTTCTACTTTCAGATGCAACAGGAATTTTTGGGTTACGTCAATCCGTTCGCGAGATATGGGAGTTTGAAGCCAAGAAATGGTTGAGAAGGCAAAAAATTTTTCGCAATTCTGCTGCTCCAAACGCTTAACCAGAATGGCCTAGGGAAAAAATACACATACCGTTGTAATCGGGCGAGTTTCTACTTTCAGATGCAATAGGAATTTTTGGGTTAGGTCAATCCGTTCGCGAGATATTGGAGTTTGAAGCCAAGAAATGGTTGAGAAGACAACAAATTTTTCGCACTTCTGCTGCTCCAAACGCTTAACCAGAATGGCCTAGGGAAAAAATACACATACCGTTGTAATCGGGCGAGTTTCTACTTTCAGATGCAACAGGAATTTTTGGGTTACGTCAATCCGTTCGCGAGATATGGGAGTTTGAAGCTAAGAAATGGTTGAGAAGACAACAAATTTTTCGCACTTCTGCTGCTCCAAACGCTTAACCAGAATGGCCTAGGTAAAAAATACACATACCGTTGTAATCGGGCGAGTTTCTACTTTCAGATGCAACAGGAATTTTTGGGTTACGTCCATCCGTTCGCGAGATATGGGAGTTTGTAGCTAAGAAATGGTTGAGAAGACAACAAATTTTTCGCACTTCTGCTGCTCCAAACGCTTAACCAGAATGGCCTAGGGAAAAAATACACATACCGTTGTAATCGGGCGAGTTTCTACTTTCAGATGCAACAGCAATTTTTGGGTTACGTCAATCCGTTCGCGAGATATGGGAGTTTGAAGCTAAGAAATGGTTGAGAAGACAACAAATTTTTCGCACTTCTGCTGCTCCAAACGCTTAACCAGAATGGCCTAGGGAAAAAATACACATACCGTTGTAATCGGGCGAGTTTCTACTTTCAGATGCAACAGGAATTTTTGGGTTACGTCAATCCGTTCGCGAGATATGGGAGTTTGAAGCTAAGAAATGGTTGAGAAGGCAAAAAATTTTTCGCAATTCTGCTGCTCCAAACGCTTAACCAGAATGGCCTAGGGAAAAAATACACATACCGTTGTAATCGGGCGAGCTTCTACTTTCTGATGCAACAGGAATTTTTGGGTTACGTCAATCCGTTCGCGAGATATGGGAGTTTGAAGCCAAGAAATGGTTGAGAAGGCAAAAAATTTTTCGCAATTCTGCTGCTCCAAACGCTTAACCAGAATGGCCTAGGGAAAAAATACACATACCGTTGTAATCGGGCGAGTTTCTACTTTCAGATGCAATAGGAATTTTTGGGTTAGGTCAATCCGTTCGCGAGATATTGGAGTTTGAAGCCAAGAAATGGTTGAGAAGACAACAAATTTTTCGCACTTCTGCTGCTCCAAACGCTTAACCAGAATGGCCTAGGGAAAAAATACACATACCGTTGTAATCGGGCGAGTTTCTACTTTCAGATGCAACAGGAATTTTTGGGTTACGTCAATCCGTTCGCGAGATATGGGAGTTTGAAGCTAAGAAATGGTTGAGAAGACAACAAATTTTTCGCACTTCTGCTGCTCCAAACGCTTAACCAGAATGGCCTAGGTAAAAAATACACATACCGTTGTAATCGGGCGAGTTTCTACTTTCAGATGCAACAGGAATTTTTGGGTTACGTCCATCCGTTCGCGAGATATGGGAGTTTGTAGCTAAGAAATGGTTGAGAAGACAACAAATTTTTCGCACTTCTGCTGCTCCAAACGCTTAACCAGAATGGCCTAGGGAAAAAATACACATACCGTTGTAATCGGGCGAGTTTCTACTTTCAGATGCAACAGCAATTTTTGGGTTACGTCAATCCGTTCGCGAGATATGGGAGTTTGAAGCTAAGAAATGGTTGAGAAGACAACAAATTTTTCGCACTTCTGCTGCTCCAAACGCTTAACCAGAATGGCCTAGGGAAAAAATACACATACCGTTGTAATCGGGCGAGTTTCTACTTTCAGATGCAACAGGAATTTTTGGGTTACGTCAATCCGTTCGCGAGATATGGGAGTTTGAAGCTAAGAAATGGTTGAGAAGGCAAAAAATTTTTCGCAATTCTGCTGCTCCAAACGCTTAACCAGAATGGCCTAGGGAAAAAATACACATACCGTTGTAATCGGGCGAGCTTCTACTTTCTGATGCAACAGGAATTTTTGGGTTACGTCAATCCGTTCGCGAGATATGGGAGTTTGAAGCTAAGAAATGGTTGAGAAGACAACAAATTTTTCGCACTTCTGCTGCTCCAAACGCTTAACCAGAATGGCCTAGGGAAAAAATACACATACCGTTGTAATCGGGCGAGTTTCTACTTTCAGATGCAATAGGAATTTTTGGGTTAGGTCAATCCGTTCGCGAGATATTGGAGTTTGAAGCCAAGAAATGGTTGAGAAGGCAAAAAATTTTTCGCAATTCTGCTGCTTCAAACGCTTAACCAGAATGGCCTAGGGAAAAAATACACATACCGTTGTAATCGGGCGCGTTTCTACTTTCAGATGCAATAGGAATTTTTGGGTTAGGTCAATCCGTTCGCGAGATATGGGAGTTTGAAGACAAGAAATGGTTGAGAAGGCAAAAAATTTTTCGCAATTCTGCTGCTCCAAACGCTTAACCAGAATGGCCTAGGGAAAAAATACACATACCGTTGTAATCGGGCGAGTTTCTACTTTCAGATGCAACAGGAATTTTTGGGTTACGTCAATCCGTTCGCGAGATATGGGAGTTTGAAGCTGAGAAATGGTTGAGAAGGCAAAAAATTTTTCGTAATTCTGCTGCTCCAAACGCTTAACCAGAATGGCCTAGGGAAAAAATACACATACCGTTGTAATCGTGCGAGTTTCTACTTTCAGATGCAACAGGAATTTTTGGGTTACGTCAATCCGTTCGCGAGATATGGGAGTTTGAAGCCAAGAAATGGTTGAGAAGGCAAAAAATTTTTCGCAATTCTGCTGCTCCAAACGCTTAACCAGAATGGCCTAGGGAAAAAATACACATACCGTTGTAATCGGGCGAGTTTCTACTTTCAGATGCAATAGGAATTTTTGGGTTAGGTCAATCCGTTCGCGAGATATTGGAGTTTGAAGCCAAGAAATGGTTGAGAAGACAACAAATTTTTCGCACTTCTGCTGCTCCAAACGCTTAACCAGAATGGCCTAGGGAAAAAATACACATACCGTTGTAATCGGGCGAGTTTCTACTTTCAGATGCAACAGGAATTTTTGGGTTACGTCAATCCGTTCGCGAGATATGGGAGTTTGAAGCTAAGAAATGGTTGAGAAGACAACAAATTTTTCGCACTTCTGCTGCTCCAAACGCTTAACCAGAATGGCCTAGGGAAAAAATACACATACCGTTGTAATCGGGCGAGTTTCTACTTTCAGATGCAACAGGAATTTTTGGGTTACGTCCATCCGTTCGCGAGATATGGGAGTTTGTAGCTAAGAAATGGTTGAGAAGACAACAAATTTTTCGCACTTCTGCTGCTCCAAACGCTTAACCAGAATGGCCTAGGGAAAAAATACACATACCGTTGTAATCGGGCGAGTTTCTACTTTCAGATGCAATAGCAATTTTTGGGTTAGGTCAATCCGTTCGCGAGATATGGGAGTTTGAAGACACGAAATGGTTGAGAAGGCAAAAAATTTTTCGCAATTCTGCTGCTCCAAACGCTTAACCAGAATGGCCTAGGGAAAAAATACACATACCGTTGTAATCGGGCGAGTTTCTACTTTCAGATGCAATAGGAATTTTTGGGTTAGGTCAATCCGTTCGCGAGATATTGGAGTTTGAAGCCAAGAAATGGTTGAGAAGGCAAAAAATTTTTCGCAATTCTGCTGCTTCAAACGCTTAACCAGAATGGCCTAGGGAAAAAATACACATACCGTTGTAATCGGGCGCGTTTCTACTTTCAGATGCAATAGGAATTTTTGGGTTAGGTCAATCCGTTCGCGAGATATGGGAGTTTGAAGACAAGAAATGGTTGAGAAGGCAAAAAATTTTTCGCAATTCTGCTGCTCCAAACGCTTAACCAGAATGGCCTAGGGAAAAAATACACATACCGTTGTAATCGGGCGAGTTTCTACTTTCAGATGCAATAGGAATTTTTGGGTTAGGTCAATCCGTTCGCGAGATATGGGAGTTTGATGACAAGAAATGGTTGAGAAGGCAAAAAATTTTTCGCAATTCTGCTGCTCCAAACGCTTAACCAGAATGGCCTAGGGAAAAAATACACATACCGTTGTAATCGGGCGAGTTTCTACTTTCAGATGCAACAGGAATTTTTGGGTTACGTCAATCCGTTCGCGAGATATGGGAGTTTGAAGCCAAGAAATGGTTGAGAAGGCAAAAAATTTTTCGCAATTCTGCTGCTCCAAACGCTTAACAAGAATGGCCTAGGGAAAAAATACAAAAACCGTTGTAATCGGGCGAGTTTCTACTTTCAGATGCAATAGCAATTTTTGGGTTAGGTCAATCCGTTCGCGAGATATGGGAGTTTGAAGACACGAAATGGTTGAGAAGGCAAAAATTTTTTCGCAATTCTGCTGCTCCAAACGCTTAACCAGAATGGCCTAGGGAAAAAATACACATACCCTTGTAATCGGGCGAGTTTCTACTTTCAGATGCAATAGGAATTTTTGGGTTAGGTCAAGCCGTTCGCAAGATATGGGAGTTTGAAGCCAAGAAATGGTAGAGAAGGCAAAAAATTTTTCACAATTCTGCTGCTCCAAACGCTTAACCAGAATGGCCTAGGGAAAAAATACACATACCGTTGTAATCGGGCGAGTTTCTACTTTCAGATGCAGTAGGAATTTTTGGGTTAGGTCAATCCGTTCGCGAGATATTGGAGTTTGAAGCCAAGAAATGGTTGAGAAGGCAAAAAATTTTTCGCAATTCTGCTGCTTCAAACGCTTAACCAGAATGGCCTAGGGAGAAAATACACATACCGTTGTAATCGGGCGAGTTTCTACTTTCAGATGCAATAGGAATTTTTGGGTTAGGTCAATCCGTTCGCGAGATATGGGAGTTTGAAGACAAGAAATGGTTGAGAAGGCAAAAAATTTTTCGCAATTCTGCTGCTCCAAACGCTTAACCAGAATGGCCTAGGGAAAAAATACACATACCGTTGTAATCGGGCGAGTTTCTACTTTCAGATGCAACAGGAATTTTTGGGTTACGTCAATCCGTTCGCGAGATATGGGAGTTTGAAGCTAAGAAATGGTTGAGAAGACAACAAATTTTTCGCACTTCTGCTGCTCCAAACGCTTAACCAGAATGGCCTAGGGAAAAAATACACATACCGTTGTAATCGGGCGAGTTTCTACTTTCAGATGCAACAGGAATTTTTGGGTTACGTCAATCCGTTCGCGAGATATGGGAGTTTGAAGCTGAGAAATGGTTGAGAAGGCAAAAAATTTTTCGTAATTCTGCTGCTCCAAACGCTTAACCAGAATGGCCTAGGGAAAAAATACACATACCGTTGTAATCGGGCGCGTTTCTACTTTCAGATGCAATAGGAATTTTTGGGTTAGGTCAATCCGTTCGCGAGATATGGGAGTTTGAAGACAAGAAATGGTTGAGAAGGCAAAAAATTTTTCGCAATTCTGCTGCTCCAAACGCTTAACCAGAATGGCCTAGGGAAAAAATACACATACCGTTGTAATCGGGCGAGTTTCTACTTTCAGATGCAACAGGAATTTTTGGGTTACGTCAATCCGTTCGCGAGATATGGGAGTTTGAAGCTGAGAAATGGTTGAGAAGGCAAAAAATTTTTCGTAATTCTGCTGCTCCAAACGCTTAACCAGAATGGCCTAGGGAAAAAATACACATACCGTTGTAATCGTGCGAGTTTCTACTTTCAGATGCAACAGGAATTTTTGGGTTACGTCAATCCGTTCGCGAGATATGGGAGTTTGAAGCCAAGAAATGGTTGAGAAGGCAAAAAATTTTTCGCAATTCTGCTGCTCCAAACGCTTAACCAGAATGGCCTAGGGAAAAAATACACATACCGTTGTAATCGGGCGAGTTTCTACTTTCAGATGCAATAGGAATTTTTGGGTTAGGTCAATCCGTTCGCGAGATATTGGAGTTTGAAGCCAAGAAATGGTTGAGAAGACAACAAATTTTTCGCACTTCTGCTGCTCCAAACGCTTAACCAGAATGGCCTAGGGAAAAAATACACATACCGTTGTAATCGGGCGAGTTTCTACTTTCAGATGCAACAGGAATTTTTGGGTTACGTCAATCCGTTCGCGAGATATGGGAGTTTGAAGCTAAGAAATGGTTGAGAAGACAACAAATTTTTCGCACTTCTGCTGCTCCAAACGCTTAACCAGAATGGCCTAGGGAAAAAATACACATACCGTTGTAATCGGGCGAGTTTCTACTTTCAGATGCAACAGCAATTTTTGGGTTACGTCAATCCGTTCGCGAGATATGGGAGTTTGAAGCTAAGAAATGGTTGAGAAGACAACAAATTTTTCGCACTTCTGCTGCTCCAAACGCTTAACCAGAATGGCCTAGGGAAAAAATACACATACCGTTGTAATCGGGCGAGTTTCTACTTTCAGATGCAACAGGAATTTTTGGGTTACGTCAATCCGTTCGCGAGATATGGGAGTTTGAAGCTAAGAAATGGTTGAGAAGGCAAAAAATTTTTCGCAATTCTGCTGCTCCAAACGCTTAACCAGAATGGCCTAGGGAAAAAATACACATACCGTTGTAATCGGGCGAGCTTCTACTTTCTGATGCAACAGGAATTTTTGGGTTACGTCAATCCGTTCGCGAGATATGGGAGTTTGAAGCTAAGAAATGGTTGAGAAGACAACAAATTTTTCGCACTTCTGCTGCTCCAAACGCTTAACCAGAATGGCCTAGGGAAAAAATACACATACCGTTGTAATCGGGCGAGTTTCTACTTTCAGATGCAATAGGAATTTTTGGGTTAGGTCAATCCGTTCGCGAGATATTGGAGTTTGAAGCCAAGAAATGGTTGAGAAGGCAAAAAATTTTTCGCAATTCTGCTGCTTCAAACGCTTAACCAGAATGGCCTAGGGAAAAAATACACATACCGTTGTAATCGGGCGCGTTTCTACTTTCAGATGCAATAGGAATTTTTGGGTTAGGTCAATCCGTTCGCGAGATATGGGAGTTTGAAGACAAGAAATGGTTGAGAAGGCAAAAAATTTTTCGCAATTCTGCTGCTCCAAACGCTTAACCAGAATGGCCTAGGGAAAAAATACACATACCGTTGTAATCGGGCGAGCTTCTACTTTCTGATGCAACAGGAATTTTTGGGTTACGTCAATCCGTTCGCGAGATATGGGAGTTTGAAGCTAAGAAATGGTTGAGAAGACAACAAATTTTTCGCACTTCTGCTGCTCCAAACGCTTAACCAGAATGGCCTAGGGAAAAAATACACATACCGTTGTAATCGGGCGAGTTTCTACTTTCAGATGTAATAGGAATTTTTGGGTTAGGTCAATCCGTGCGCGAGATATGGGAGTTTGAAGACAAGAAATGGTTGGGAAGGCAAAAAATTTTTCGCAATTCTGCTGCTCCAAACGCTTAACCAGAATGGCCTAGGGAAAAAATACACATACCGTTGTAATCGGGCGAGTTTCTACTTTCAGATGCAATAGGAATTTTTGGGTTAGGTCAATCCGTTCGCGAGATATGGGAGTTTGATGACAAGAAATGGTTGAGAAGGCAAAAAATTTTTCGCAATTCTGCTGCTCCAAACGCTTAACCAGAATGGCCTAGGGAAAAAATACACATACCGTTGTAATCGGGCGAGTTTCTACTTTCAGATGCAACAGGAATTTTTGGGTTACGTCAATCCGTTCGCGAGATATGGGAGTTTGAAGCCAAGAAATGGTTGAGAAGGCAAAAAATTTTTCGCAATTCTGCTGCTCCAAACGCTTAACAAGAATGGCCTAGGGAAAAAATACAAAAACCGTTGTAATCGGGCGAGTTTCTACTTTCAGATGCAATAGCAATTTTTGGGTTAGGTCAATCCGTTCGCGAGATATGGGAGTTTGAAGACACGAAATGGTTGAGAAGGCAAAAAATTTTTCGCAATTCTGCTGCTCCAAACGCTTAACCAGAATGGCCTAGGGAAAAAATACACATACCCTTGTAATCGGGCGAGTTTCTACTTTCAGATGCAATAGGAATTTTTGGGTTAGGTCAAGCCGTTCGCAAGATATGGGAGTTTGAAGCCAAGAAATGGTAGAGAAGGCAAAAAATTTTTCACAATTCTGCTGCTCCAAACGCTTAACCAGAATGGCCTAGGGAAAAAATACACATACCGTTGTAATCGGGCGAGTTTCTACTTTCAGATGCAGTAGGAATTTTTGGGTTAGGTCAATCCGTTCGCGAGATATTGGAGTTTGAAGCCAAGAAATGGTTGAGAAGGCAAAAAATTTTTCGCAATTCTGCTGCTTCAAACGCTTAACCAGAATGGCCTAGGGAGAAAATACACATACCGTTGTAATCGGGCGAGTTTCTACTTTCAGATGCAATAGGAATTTTTGGGTTAGGTCAATCCGTTCGCGAGATATGGGAGTTTGAAGACAAGAAATGGTTGAGAAGGCAAAAAATTTTTCGCAATTCTGCTGCTCCAAACGCTTAACCAGAATGGCCTAGGGAAAAAATACACATACCGTTGTAATCGGGCGAGTTTCTACTTTCAGATGCAACAGGAATTTTTGGGTTACGTCAATCCGTTCGCGAGATATGGGAGTTTGAAGCTAAGAAATGGTTGAGAAGACAACAAATTTTTCGCACTTCTGCTGCTCCAAACGCTTAACCAGAATGGCCTAGGGAAAAAATACACATACCGTTGTAATCGGGCGAGTTTCTACTTTCAGATGCAACAGGAATTTTTGGGTTACGTCAATCCGTTCGCGAGATATGGGAGTTTGAAGCTGAGAAATGGTTGAGAAGGCAAAAAATTTTTCGTAATTCTGCTGCTCCAAACGCTTAACCAGAATGGCCTAGGGAAAAAATACACATACCGTTGTAATCGTGCGAGTTTCTACTTTCAGATGCAACAGGAATTTTTGGTTACGTCAATCCGTTCGCGAGATATGGGAGTTTGAAGCCAAGAAATGGTTGAGAAGGCAAAAAATTTTTCGCAATTCTGCTGCTCCAAACGCTTAACCAGAATGGCCTAGGGAAAAAATACACATACCGTTGTAATCGGGCGAGTTTCTACTTTCAGATGCAATAGGAATTTTTGGGTTAGGTCAATCCGTTCGCGAGATATTGGAGTTTGAAGCCAAGAAATGGTTGAGAAGACAACAAATTTTTCGCACTTCTGCTGCTCCAAACGCTTAACCAGAATGGCCTAGGGAAAAAATACACATACCGTTGTAATCGGGCGAGTTTCTACTTTCAGATGCAACAGGAATTTTTGGGTTACGTCCATCCGTTCGCGAGATATGGGAGTTTGTAGCTAAGAAATGGTTGAGAAGACAACAAATTTTTCGCACTTCTGCTGCTCCAAACGCTTAACCAGAATGGCCTAGGGAAAAAATACACATACCGTTGTAATCGGGCGAGTTTCTACTTTCAGATGCAACAGGAATTTTTGGGTTACGGCAATCCGTTCGCGAGATATGGGAGTTTGAAGCTAAGAAATGGTTGAGAAGACAACAAATTTTTCGCACTTCTGCTGCTCCAAACGCTTAACCAGAATGGCCTAGGGAAAAAATACACATACCCTTGTAATCGTGCGAGTTTCTACTTTCAGATGCAACAGGAATTTTTGGGTTACGTCAATCCGTTCGCGAGATATGGGAGTTTGAAGCTAAGAAATGGTTGAGAAGACAACAAATTTTTCGCACTTCTGCTGCTCCAAACGCTTAACCAGAATGGCCTAGGGAAAAAATACACATACCGTTGTAATCGGGTGAGTTTCTACTTTCTGATGCAACAGGAATTTTTGGGTTACGTCAATCCGTTCGCGAGATATGGGAGTTTGAAGCTAAGAAATGGTTGAGAAGACAACAAATTTTTCGCACTTCTGCTGCTCCAAACGCTTAACCAGAATGGCCTAGGGAAAAAATACACATACCGTTGTAATCGGGCGAGTTTCTACTTTCAGATGCCACAGGAATTTTTGGGTTACGTCCATCCGTTCGCGAGATATGGGAGTTTGAAGCCAAGAAATGGTTGAGAAGGCAAGAAATTTTTCGCAATTCTGCTGCTCCAAACGCTTAACCAGAATGGCCAAGGGAAAAAATACACATACCGTTGTAATCGGGCGAGCTTCTACTTTCTGATGCAACAGGAATTTTTGGGTTACGTCAATCCGTTCGCGAGATATGGGAGTTTGAAGCTAAGAAATGGTTGAGAAGACAACAAATTTTTCGCACTTCTGCTGCTCCAAACGCTTAACCAGAATGGCCTAGGGAAAAAATACACATACCGTTGTAATCGGGCGAGTTTCTACTTTCAGATGCAATAGGAATTTTTGGGTTAGGTCAATCCGTTCGCGAGATATTGGAGTTTGAAGCCAAGAAATGGTTGAGAAGGCAAAAAATTTTTCGCAATTCTGCTGCTTCAAACGCTTAACCAGAATGGCCTAGGGAAAAAATACACATACCGTTGTAATCGGGCGAGTTTCTACTTTCAGATGCAATAGGAATTTTTGGGTTAGGTCAATCCGTTCGCGAGATATGGGAGTTTGAAGACAAGAAATGGTTGAGAAGGCAAAAAATTTTTCGCAATTCTGCTGCTCCAAACGCTTAACCAGAATGGCCTAGGGAAAAAATACACATACCGTTGTAATCGGGCGTGTTTCTACTTTCAGATGCAATAGGAATTTTTGGGTTAGGTCAATCCGTTCGCGAGATATTGGAGTTTGAAGCCAAGAAATGGTTGAGAAGGCAAAAAATTTTTCGCAATTCTGCTGCTTCAAACGCTTAACCAGAATGGCCTAGGGAGAAAATACACATACCGTTGTAATCGGGCGAGTTTCTACTTTCAGATGCAATAGGAATTTTTGGGTTAGGTCAATCCGTTCGCGAGATATGGGAGTTTGAAGACAAGAAATGGTTGAGAAGGCAAAAAATTTTTCGCAATTCTGCTGCTCCAAACGCTTAACCAGAATGGCCTAGGGAAAAAATACACATACCGTTGTAATCGGGCGAGTTTCTACTTTCAGATGCAACAGGAATTTTTGGGTTACGTCAATCCGTTCGAGAGATATGGGAGTTTGAAGCTAAGAAATGGTTGAGAAGACAACAAATTTTTCGCACTTCTGCTGCGCCAAACGCTTAACCAGAATGGCCTAGGGAAAAAATACACATACCGTTGTAATCGGGCGAGTTTCTACTTTCAGATGCAATAGGAATTTTTGGGTTACGTCAATCCGTTCGCGAGATATGGGAGTTTGAAGCTGAGAAATGGTTGAGAAGGCAAAAAATTTTTCGTAATTCTGCTGCTCCAAACGCTTAACCAGAATGGCCTAGGGAAAAAATACACATACCGTTGTAATCGTGCGAGTTTCTACTTTCAGATGCAACAGGAATTTTTGGTTACGTCAATCCGTTCGCGAGATATGGGAGTTTGAAGCCAAGAAATGGTTGAGAAGGCAAAAAATTTTTCGCAATTCTGCTGCTCCAAACGCTTAACCAGAATGGCCTAGGGAAAAAATACACATACCGTTGTAATCGGGCGAGTTTCTACTTTCAGATGCAATAGGAATTTTTGGGTTAGGTCAATCCGTTCGCGAGATATTGGAGTTTGAAGCCAAGAAATGGTTGAGAAGACAACAAATTTTTCGCACTTCTGCTGCTCCAAACGCTTAACCAGAATGGCCTAGGGAAAAAATACACATACCGTTGTAATCGGGCGAGTTTCTACTTTCAGATGCAACAGGAATTTTTGGGTTACGTCAATCCGTTCGCGAGATATGGGAGTTTGAAGCTAAGAAATGGTTGAGAAGACAACAAATTTTTCGCACTTCTGCTGCTCCAAACGCTTAACCAGAATGGCCTAGGGAAAAAATACACATACCGTTGTAATCGGGCGAGTTTCTACTTTCAGATGCAACAGGAATTTTTGGGTTACGTCCATCCGTTCGCGAGATATGGGAGTTTGTAGCTAAGAAATGGTTGAGAAGACAACAAATTTTTCGCACTTCTGCTGCTCCAAACGCTTAACCAGAATGGCCTAGGGAAAAAATACACATACCGTTGTAATCGGGCGAGTTTCTACTTTCAGATGCAACAGCAATTTTTGGGTTACGTCAATCCGTTCGCGAGATATGGGTGTTTGAAGCTAAGAAATGGTTGAGAAGACAACAAATTTTTCGCACTTCTGCTGCTCCAAACGCTTAACCAGAATGGCCTAGGGAAAAAATACACATACCGTTGTAATCGGGCGAGTTTCTACTTTCAGATGCAACAGGAATTTTTGGGTTACGTCAATCCGTTCGCGAGATATGGGAGTTTGAAGCTAAGAAATGGTTGAGAAGACAACAAATTTTTCGCACTTCTGCTGCTCCAAACGCTTAACCAGAATGGCCTAGGGAAAAAATACACATACCGTTGTAATCGGGTGAGTTTCTACTTTCTGATGCAACAGGAATTTTTGGGTTACGTCAATCCGTTCGCGAGATATGGGAGTTTGAAGCTAAGAAATGGTTGAGAAGACAACAAATTTTTCGCACTTCTGCTGCTCCAAACGCTTAACCAGAATGGCCTAGGGAAAAAATACACATACCGTTGTAATCGGGCGAGTTTCTACTTTCAGATGCAACAGGAATTTTTGGGTTACGTCCATCCGTTCGCGAGATATGGGAGTTTGAAGCCAAGAAATGGTTGAGAAGGCAAGAAATTTTTCGCAATTCTGCTGCTCCAAACGCTTAACCAGAATGGCCAAGGGAAAAAATACACATACCGTTGTAATCGGGCGAGCTTCTACTTTCTGATGCAACAGGAATTTTTAGGTTACGTCAATCCGTTCGCGAGATATGGGAGTTTGAAGCTAAGAAATGGTTGAGAAGACAACAAATTTTTCGCACTTCTGCTGCTCCAAACGCTTAACCAGAATGGCCTAGGGAAAAAATACACATACCGTTGTAATCGGGCGAGTTTCTACTTTCAGATGCAATAGGAATTTTTGGGTTAGGTCAATCCGTTCGCGAGATATTGGAGTTTGAAGCCAAGAAATGGTTGAGAAGGCAAAAAATTTTTCGCAATTCTGCTGCTTCAAACGCTTAACCAGAATGGCCTAGGGAAAAAATACACATACCCTTGTAATCGTGCGAGTTTCTACTGTCAGATGCAACAGGAATTTTTGGGTTACGTCAATCCGTTCGCGAGATATGGGAGTTTGAAGCTAAGAAATGGTTGAGAAGACAACAAATTTTTCGCACTTCTGCCGCTCCAAACGCTTAACCAGAATGGCCTAGGGAAAAAATACACATACCGTTGTAATCGGGTGAGTTTCTACTTTCAGATGCAATTGGAATTTTTGGGTTAGGTCAATCCGTTCGCGAGATATGGGAGTTTGAAGACAAGAAATGGTTGAGAAGGCAAGAAATTTTTCGCAATTCTGCTGCTCCAAACGCTTAACCAGAATGGCCAAGGGAAAAAATACACATACCGTTGTAATCGGGCGAGTTTCTACTTTCCGATGCAATAGGAATTTTTGGGTTAGGTCAATCCGTTCGCGAGATATGGGACTTTGAAGCCAAGAAATGGTTGAGAAGGCAAAAAATTTTTCGCAATTCTGCTGCTCCAAACGCTTAACCAGAATGGCCTAGGGAAAAAATACACATACCGTTGTAATCGGGCGAGCTTCTACTTTCTGATGCAACAGGAATTTTTGGGTTACGTCAATCCGTTCGCGAGATATGGGAGTTTGAAGCTAAGAAATGGTTGAGAAGACAACAAATTTTTCGCACTTCTGCTGCTCCAAACGCTTAACCAGAATGGCCTAGGGAAAAAATACACATACCGTTGTAATCGGGCGAGTTTCTACTTTCAGATGCAATAGGAATTTTTGGGTTAGGTCAATCCGTTCGCGAGATATGGGAGTTTGAAGACAAGAAATGGTTGGGAAGGCAAAAAATTTTTCGCAATTCTGCTGCTCCAAACGCTTAACCAGAATGGCCTAGGGAAAAAATACACATACCGTTGTAATCGGGCGAGTTTCTACTTTCAGATGCAATAGGAATTTTTGGGTTAGTTCAATCCGTTCGCGAGATATGGGAGTTTGAAGACAAGAAATGGTTGAGAAGGCAAAAAATTTTTCGCAATTCTGCTGCTCCAAACGCTTAACCAGAATGGCCTAGGGAAAAAATACACATACCGTTGTAATCGGGCGAGTTTCTACTTTCAGATGCAACAGGAATTTTTGGGTTACGTCAATCCGTTCGCGAGATATGGGAGTTTGAAGCCAAGAAATGGTTGAGAAGGCAAAAAATTTTTCGCAATTCTGCTGCTCCAAACGCTTAACAAGAATGGCCTAGGGAAAAAATACAAAAACCGTTGTAATCGGGCGAGTTTCTACTTTCAGATGCAATAGCAATTTTTGGGTTAGGTCAATCCGTTCGCGAGATATGGGAGTTTGAAGACACGAAATGGTTGAGAAGGCAAAAAATTTTTCGCAATTCTGCTGCTCCAAACGCTTAACCAGAATGGCCAAGGGAAAAAATACACATACCGTTGTAATCGGGCGAGTTTCTACTTTCCGATGCAATAGGAATTTTTGGGTTAGGTCAATCCGTTCGCGAGATATGGGACTTTGAAGCCAAGAAATGGTTGAGAAGGCAAAAAATTTTTCGCAATTCTGCTGCTCCAAACGCTTAACCAGAATGGCCTAGGGAAAAAATACAAAAACCGTTGTAATCGGGCGAGTTTCTACTTTCAGATGCAATAGGAATTTTTGGGTTAGGTCAATCCGTTCGCGAGATATGGGAGTTTGAAGACAAGAAATGGTAGAGAAGGCAAAAAATTTTTCACAATTCTGCTGCTCCAAACGCTTAACCAGAATGGCCTAGGGAAAAAATACACATACCGTTGTAATCGGGCGAGTTTCTACTTTCAGATGCAATAGGAATTTTTGGGTTAGGTCAATCCGTTCGCGAGATATTGGAGTTTGAAGCCAAGAAATGGTTGAGAAGGCAAGAAATTTTTCGCAATTCTGCTGCTCCAAACGCTTAACCAGAATGGCCTAGGGAAAAAATACACATACCGTTGTAATCGGGAGAGTTTCTACTTTCAGATGCAATAGGAATTTTTGGGTTAGGTCAATCCGTTCGCGAGATATTGGAGTTTGAAGCCAAGAAATGGTTGAGAAGGCAAGAAATTTTTCGCAATTCTGCTGCTCCAAACGCTTAACCAGAATGGCCAAGGGAAAAAATACACATACCGTTGTAATCGGGCGAGTTTCTACTTTCCGATGCAATAGGAATTTTTGGGTTAGGTCAAGCCGTTCGCAAGATATGGGAGTTTGAAGCCAAGAAATGGTAGAGAAGGCAAAAAATTTTTCACAATTCTGCTGCTCCAAACGCTTAACCAGAATGGCCTAGGGAAAAAATACACATACCGTTGTAATCGGGCGAGTTTCTACTTTCAGATGCAATAGGAATTTTTGGGTTAGGTCAATCCGTTCGCGAGATATTGGAGTTTGAAGCCAAGAAATGGTTGAGAAGGCAAGAAATTTTTCGCAATTCTGCTGCTCCAAACGCTTAACCAGAATGGCCAAGGGAAAAAATACACATACCGTTGTAATCGGGCGAGTTTCTACTTTCCGATGCAATAGGAATTTTTGGGTTAGGTCAATCCGTTCGCGAGATATGGGACTTTGAAGCCAAGAAATGGTTGAGAAGGCAAAAAATTTTTCGCAATTCTGCTGCTCCAAACGCTTAACCAGAACGGCCTAGGGAAAAAATACACATACCCTTGTAATCGGGCGAGTTTCTACTTTCAGATGCAATAGGAATTTTTGGGTTAGGTCAAGCCGTTCGCAAGATATGGGAGTTTGAAGCCAAGAAATGGTAGAGAAGGCAAAAAATTTTTCACAATTCTGCTGCTCCAAACGCTTAACCAGAATGGCCTAGGGAAAAAATACACATACCGTTGTAATGGGGCGAGTTTCTACTTTCAGATGCAATAGGAATTTTTGGGTTAGGTCAATCCGTTCGCGAGATATTGGAGTTTGAAGCCAAGAAATGGTTGAGAAGGCAAAAAATTTTTCGCAATTCTGCTGCTTCAAACGCTTAACCAGAATGGCCTAGGGAAAAAATACACATACCGTTGTAATCGGGCGAGTTTCTACTTTCAGATGCAATAGGAATTTTTGGGTTAGGTCAATCCGTTCGCGAGATATGGGAGTTTGAAGACAAGAAATGGTTGAGAAGGCAAAAAATTTTTCGCAATTCTGCGGCTCCAAACGCTTAACCAGAATCGCCTAGGGAAAAAATACACATACCGTTGTAATCGGGCGAGCTTCTACTTTCTGATGCAACAGGAATTTTTGGGTTACGTCAATCCGTTCGCGAGATATGGGAGTTTGAAGCTAAGAAATGGTTGAGAAGACAACAAATTTTTCGCACTTCTGCTGCTCCAAACGCTTAACCAGAATGGCCTAGGGAAAAAATACACATACCGTTGTAATCGGGCGAGTTTCTACTTTCAGATGCAATAGGAATTTTTGGGTTAGGTCAAGCCGTTCTCGAGATATGGCAGTTTGAAGCCAAGAAATGGTAGAGAAGGCAAAAAATTTTTCACAATTCTGCTGCTCCAAACGCTTAACCAGAATGGCCTAGGGAAAAAATACACGTACCGTTGTAATCGGGCGAGTTTCTACTTTCAGATGCAATAGGAATTTTTGGGTTAGGTCAATCCGTTCGCGAGATATTGGAGTTTGAAGCCAAGAAATGGATGAGAAGGCAAAAAATTTTTCGCAATTCTGCTGCTTCAAACGCTTAACCAGAATGACCTAGGGAAAAAATACACATACCGTTGTAATCGGGCGAGTTTCTACTTTCAGATGCAATAGGAATTTTTGGGTTAGGTCAATCCGTTCGCGAGATATGGGAGTTTGAAGACTCGAAATGGTTGAGAAGGCAAAAAATTTTTCGCAATTCTGCTGCTCCAAACGCTTAACCAGAATGGCCTAGGGAAAAAATACACATACCGTTGTAATCGGGCGAGTTTCTACTTTCAGATGCAATAGGAATTTTTGGGTTAGGTCAAGCCGTTCGCGAGATATGGGAGTTTGAAGCCAAGAAATGGTAGAGAAGGCAAAAAATTTTTCACAATTCTGCTGCTCCAAACGCTTAACCAGAATGGCCTAGGGAAAAAATACACATACCTTTGTAATCGGGCGCGTTTCTACTTTCAGATGCAATAGGAATTTTTGGGTTAGGTCAATCCGTTCGCGAGATATTGGAGTTTGAAGCCAAGAAATGGTTGAGAAGGCAAAAAATTTTTCGCAATTCTGCTGCTTCAAACGCTTAACCAGAATGGCCTAGGGAAAAAATACACATACCGTTGTAATCGGGTGAGTTTCTACTTTCAGATGCCATAGGAATTTTTGGGTTAGGTCAATCCGTTAGCGAGATAATGGAGTTTGAAGCCAAGAAATGGTTGAGAAGGCAAGAAATTTTTCGCAATTCTGCTGCTCCAAACGCTTAACCAGAATGGCCTAGGGAAAACATACACACACCGTTGTAATCGGGCGAGTTTCTACTTTCAGATGCAACAGGAATTTTTGGGTTACGTCAATCCGTTCGCGAGATATGGGAGTTTGAAGTTAAGAAATGGTTGAGAAGACAACAAATTTTTCGCACTTCTGCTGCTCCAAACGCTTAACCAGAATGGCCTAGGGAAAAAATACACATACCGTTGTAATCGGGTGAATTTCTACTTTCAGATGCCATAGGAATTTTGGGTTAGGTCAATCCGTTCGCGAGATATGGGAGTTTGAAGCCAAAAAATGGTTGAGAAGGCAACAAATTTTTCGCAATTCTGCTTCTCCATACGCTTAACCAGAATGGCCTAGGGAAAAAATACACATACCGTTGTAATCGGGCGAGTTTCTACTTTCAGATGCAATAGGAATTTTTGGGTTAGGTCAATCCGTTCGCGAGATATGGGAGTTTGAAGCCAAGAAATGGTTGAGAAGGCAAAAAATTTTTCGCAATTCTGCTGCTCCGAACGCTTAACCAGAATGGCCTAGGGAAAAAATACACACACCGTTGTAATTTGGCGAGTTTCTACTTTCAGATGCAACAGGAATTTTTGGGTTAGGTCAATCCGTTCGCGAGATATGGGAGTTTGAAACTAAGAAATGGTTGAGAAGACAACAAATTTTTCGCACTTCTGCTGCTCCAAACGCTTAACCAGAATGGCCTAGGGAAAAAATACACATACCGTTGTAATCGGGCGAGTTTCTACTTTCAGATGCAATAGGAATTTTTGGGTTAGGTCAATCCGTTCGCGAGATATGGGACTTTGAAGCCAAGAAATGGTTGAGAAGGCAAAAAATTTTTCGCAATTCTGTTGCTCCAAACGCTTAATCAGAATGGCCTAGGGAAAAAATACAAATACCGTTGTAATCGGGCGAGTTTCTACTTTCAGATGCAGTAGGAATTTTTGGGTTAGGTCAATCCGTTCGCGAGATATGGGAGTTTGAAGACACGAAATGGTTGAGAAGGCAAAAAATTTTTCGCAATTCTGCTGCTCCGAACGCTTAACCAGAATGGCCTAGGGAAAAAATACACACACCGTTGTAATCTGGCGAGTTTCTACTTTTAGATGCAACAGAAATTTTTGGGTTAGCTCAATCCGTTCGCGAGATATGGGAGTTTAAAGCTAAGAAATGGTTGAGAAGACAACAAATTTTTCGCACTTCTGCTGCTCCAAACGCTTAACCAGAATGGCCTAGGGAAAAAATACACATACCGTTATAATCGGGCTAGTTTCTACTTTCAGATGCAATAGGAATTTTTGGGTTAGGTCAATCCGTTCGCGAGATACTACCTTGATCAAAAAGTTTTAGGACTTTATTCATAAAATCAAAAATACAAATTTATTCGTCCAAATCGATATGGTCCCCTTCAAAGTAGTCCCCATTGACTGCAATGCACTTGCGCCAGCGCTTGATCCAATCCTCGAAACACCGCTGGTACTCAATTTTCGGTATGTCCATCAGAGCCGTCTTCGATTTTGTCATGACCTCCTCTCGGGTACTGTAACGCGTTCCGCGAAGCGGTTTTTTAATTCGGTTGAACAGAAAAAAGTCGCAGGGAGCCAGATCTGGTGAATTTGAAGGCTGCTGGATAGTGTTCGTGTTGTTTTTCGTCAAAAACTCGCGGATAAGGATCGCATTGGGCGCCGGTGCGTTATCGTGGTGCAAAATCCACGAGTTGTTTGCCCACAAATCTGGCCTTTTTTGACGAATTGCTTCGCGCAAACGTCTCAAAACACCCAAATAATATTCTTTGTTGACTGTCTGTTTTTCTGGCAAGAATTCTTGATGTACAACACCATTGTAATCCATGAAAACCGTGAGCATCGCCTTCTTTCTTGACTGAAAACGACGTGGTTTTTTCGGTCTCGGCTCTTCCGGTGCACGCCATTCACTCGCTTGATGTCTGGATTGTGTGTCATACTCATAAATCCACGTCTCATCTCCAGTGATGATACGTTTAATAAATGTTAGGTCGGATTCGGCCTTGGAATGCAAACTCGTTGATGCTCAAATGATGCCATTTTCAAAATCGAAGACACGAACAAAGGAGATGTGCTCAGTACAACGTAACTTTTACAAATATCAAGCTATGATGCTGAAATTGGAAGGAAGTGTTAATGACAGATATGGTAACCTAACAAAAAAAAAAAAGAAACAATCGGGTGATTGACAGCGACACACGGGGGGACAGTCCTATAACTTTTTGATCAAGGTAGTATGGGAGTTTGAAGCCAAGAAATGGTTGAGAAGGCAAAAAATTTTTCGCAATTCTGCTGCTCCAAACGCTTAACCAGAATGGCCTAGGGAAAAAATACACATACCGTTGCAATCGGGCGAGTTTCTACCTTCAGATGCAATAGGAATTTTTGGGTTAGGTCAATCCGTTCGCGAGATATGGGAGTTTGAAGCCAAGAAATGTTTGAGAAGGCAAAAAATTTTTCGCAATTCTGCTGCTCCAAACGCTTAACCAGAATGGCCTAGGGAAAAAATACACATACCGTTGTAAACGGGTGAGTTTCTACTTTCAGATGCCATACGAATTTTGGGTTAGGTGAATCCGTTCGCGAGATATGGGAGTTTGAAGCCAAGAAATGGTTGAGAAGGCAAGAAATTTTTCGCAATTCTGCTGCTCCAAACGCTTAACCAGAATGGCCTAGGGAAAAAATACACACACCGTTAAATCGGGCGAGTTTCTACTTTCAGATGCAACAGGAATTTTTGGGTTACGTCAATCCGTTCGCGAGATATGGGAGTTTGAAGTTAAGAAATGGTTGAGAAGACAACAAATTTTTCGCACTTCTGCTGCTCCAAACGCTTAACCAGAATGGCCTAGGGAAAAAATACACATACCGTTGTAAACGGGTGAGTTTCTACTTTCAGATGCCAAACGAATTTTGGGTCAGGTCAATCCGTTCGCGAGATATGGGAGTTTGAAGCCAAGAAATGGTAGAGAAGGCAAAAAATTTTTCACAATTCTGCTGCTCCAAACGCTTAACCAGAATGGCCTAGGGAAAAAATACACATACCGTTGTAATCGGGCGAGTTTCTACTTTCAGATGCAATAGGAATTTTTGGGTTAGGTCAATCCGTTCGCGAGATATTGGAGTTTGAAGCCAAGAAATGGTTGAGAAGGCAAAAAATTTTTCGCAATTCTGCTGCTTCAAACGCTTAACCAGAATGGCCTAGGGAAAAATTCAAATACCGTTGTAATCGGGCGAGTTTCTACTTTCAGATGCAATAGGAATTTTTGGGTTAGGTCAATCCGTTCGCGTGATATGGGAGTTTGAAGGCAAGAAATGGTTGAGAAGGCAAAAAATTTTTCGCAATTCTGCTGCTCCAAACGCTTAACCAGAATGGCCTAGGGAAAAAATACACATACCGTTGTAATCGTGCGAGTTTCTACTTTCAGATGCAACAGGAATTTTTGGGTTACGTCAATCCGTTCGCGAGATATGGGAGTTTGAAGCTAAGAAATGGTTGAGAAGACAACAAATTTTTCGCACTTCTGCTGCTCCAAACGCTTAACCAGAATGGCCTAGGGAAAAAATACACGTACCGTTGTAATCGGGCGAGTTTCTACTTTCCGATGCAATAGGAATTTTTGGGTTAGGTCAATCCGTTCGCGAGATATGGGACTTTGAAGCCAAGAAATGGTTGAGAAGGCAAAAAATTTTTCGCAATTCTGCTGCTTCAAACGCTTAACCAGAATGGCCTAGGGAAAAAATACACATACCGTTGTAAACGGGTGAGTTTCTACTTTCAGATGCCAAACGAATTTTGGGTCAGGTCAATCCGTTCGCGAGATATGGGAGTTTGAAGCCAAGAAATGGTAGAGAAGGCAAAAAATTTTTCACAATTCTGCTGCTCCAAACGCTTAACCAGAATGGCCTAGGGAAAAAATACACATACCGTTGTAATCGGGCGAGTTTCTACTTTCAGATGCAATAGGAATTTTTGGGTTAGGTCAATCCGTTCGCGAGATATTGGAGTTTGAAGCCAAGAAATGGTTGAGAAGGCAAAAAATTTTTCGCAATTCTGCTGCTTCAAACGCTTAACCAGAATGGCCTAGGGAAAAATTCAAATACCGTTGTAATCGGGCGAGTTTCTACTTTCAGATGCAATAGGAATTTTTGGGTTAGGTCAATCCGTTCGCGAGATATGGGAGTTTGAAGGCAAGAAATGGTTGAGAAGGCAAAAAATTTTTCGCAATTCTGCTGCTCCAAACGCTTAACCAGAATGGCCTAGGGAAAAAATACACATACCGTTGTAATCGGGCGAGTTTCTACTTTCAGATGCAACAGGAATTTTTGGGTTACGTCAATCCGTTCGCGAGATATGGGAGATTGAAGCTAAGAAATGGTTGAGAAGACAACAAATTTTTCGCACTTCTGCTGCTCCAAACGCTTAACCAGAATGGCCTAGGGAAAAAATACACGTACCGTTGTAATCGGGCGAGTTTCTACTTTCCGATGCAATAGGAATTTTTGGGTTAGGTCAATCCGTTCGCGAGATATGGGACTTTGAAGCCAAGAAATGGTTGAGAAGGCAAAAAATTTTTCGCAATTCTGCTGCTCCAAACGCTTAACCAGAATGGCCTAGGGAAAAAATACAAAAACCGTTGTAATCGGGCGAGTTTCTACTTTCAGATGCAATAGGAATTTTTGGGTTAGGTCAATCCGTTCGCGAGATATGGGAGTTTGAAGATACGAAATGGTTGAGAAGGCAAAAAATTTTTCGCAATTCTGCTGCTTCAAACGCTTAACCAGAATGGCCTAGGGAAAAAATACACATACCGTTGTAATCGGGCGAGTTTCTACTTTCCGATGCAATAGGAATTTTTGGGTTAGGTCAATCCGTTCGCGAGATATGGGACTTTGAAGCCAAGAAATGGTTGAAAAGGCAAAAAATTTTTCGCAATTCTGCTGCTCCAAACGCTTAACCAGAATGGCCTAGGGAAAAAATACAAAAACCGTTGTAATCGGGCGAGTTTCTACTTTCAGATGCAATAGGAATTTTTGGGTTAGGTCAATCCGTTCGCGAGATATGGGAGTTTGAAGACACGAAATGGTTGAGAAGGCAAAAAATTTTTCGCAATTCTGCTGCTCCAAACGCTTAACCAGAATGGCCTAGGGAAAAAATACACATACCGTTGTAATCAGGCGAGTTTCTACTTTCAGATGCAATAGGAATTTTTGGGTTAGGTCAATCCGTTCGCGAGATATTGGAGTTTGGAGCCAAGAAATGGTTGAGAAGGCAAAAAATTTTTCGCAATTCTGCTGCTTCAAACGCTTAACCAGAATGGCCTAGGGAAAAAATACACATACCGTTGTAATCGGGTGAGTTTCTACTTTCAGATGCCATAGGAATTTTTGGGTTAGGTCAATCCGTTAGCGAGATAATGGAGTTTGAAGCCAAGAAATGGTTGAGAAGGCAAGAAATTTTTCGCAATTCTGCTGCTCCAAACGCTTAACCAGAATGGCCTAGGGAAAAAATACACACGCCGTTGTAATCGGGCGAGTTTCTACTTTCAGATGCAACAGGAATTTTTGGGTTACGTCAATCCGTTCGCGAGATATGGGAGTTTGAAGCCAAGAAATGGTTGAGAAGGCAAAAAATATTTCGCAATTCTGCTGCTCCAAACGCTTAACCATAATGGCCTAGGGAAAAAATACACATACCGTTGTAATCGGGCGAGTTTCTACTTTCAGATGCAATAGGAATTTTTGGGTTAGGTCAATCCGTTCGCGAGATATGGGAGTTTGAAGACAAGGAATGGTTGAGAAGGCAAAAAATTTTTCGCAATTCTGCTGCTCCAAACGCTTAACCAGAATTGCCTAGGGAAAAAATACACACACCGTTGTAATCGGGCGAGTATCTACTTTCAGATGCAACAGGAATTTTTGGGTTACGTCAATCCGTTCGCGAGATATGGGAGTTTGAAGTTAAGAAATGGTTGAGAAGACAACAAATTTTTCGCACTTCTGCTGCGCCAAACGCTTAACCAGAATGGCCTAGGGAAAAAATACACATACCGTTGTAAACGGGTGAGTTTCTACTTTCAGATGCCATACGAATTTTGGGTTAGGTCAATCCGTTCGCGAGATATGGGAGTTTGAAGCCAAGAAATGGTTGAGAAGGCAAGAAATTTTTCGCAATTCTGCTGCTCCAAACGCTTAACCAGAATGGCCTAGGGAAAAAATAAACATACCGTTGTAATCGGGTGAGTTTCTACTTTCAGATGCCATAGGAATTTTTGGGTTAGGTCAATCCGTTCGCGAGATATGGGAGTTTGAAGCCAAGAAATGGTTGAGAAGGCAAGAAATTTTTCGCAATTCTGCTGCTCCAAACGCTTAACCAGAATGGCCTAGGGAAAAAATACCCACACCGTTGTAATCGGGCGAGTATCTACTTTCAGATGCAACAGGAATTTTTGGGTTACGTCAATCCGTTCGCGAGATATGGGAGTTTGAAGTTAAGAAATGGTTGAGAAGACAACAAATTTTTCGCACTTCTGCTGCGCCAAACGCTTAACCAGAATGGCCTAGGGAAAAAATACACATACCGTTGTAAACGGGTGAGTTTCTACTTTCAGATGCCATACGAATTTTGGGTTAGGTCAATCCGTTCGCGAGATATGGGAGTTTGAAGCCAAGAAATGGTTGAGAAGGCAAGAAATTTTTCGCAATTCTGCTGCTCCAAACGCTTAACCAGAATGGCCTAGGGAAAAAATAAACATACCGTTGTAATCGGGTGAGTTTCTACTTTCAGATGCCATAGGAATTTTTGGGTTAGGTCAATCCGTTCGCGAGATATGGGAGTTTGAAGCCAAGAAATGGTTGAGAAGGCAAGAAATTTTTCGCAATTCTGCTGCTCCAAACGCTTAACCAGAATGGCCTAGGGAAAAAATACACATACCGTTGTAATCGGGTGAGTTTCTACTTTCAGATGCCATAGGAATTTTTGGGTTAGGTCAATCCGTTCGCGAGATATGGGAGTTTGAAGACACGAAATGGTTGAGAAGGCAAAAAATTTTTCGCAATTCTGCTGCTCCAAACGCTTAACCAGAATGGCCTAGGGAAAAAATACACATACCGTTGTAATCAGGCGAGTTTCTACTTTCAGATGCAATAGGAATTTTTGGGTTAGGTCAAGCCGTTCGCGAGATATGGGAGTTTGAAGCCAAGAAATGGTATAGAAGGCAAAAAATTTTTCACAATTCTGCTGCTCCAAACGCTTAACCAGAATGGCCTAGGGAAAAAATACACATACCGTTGTAATCGGGCGCGTTTCTACTTTCAGATGCAATAGGAATTTTTGGGTTAGGTCAATCCGTTCGCGAGATATTGGAGTTTGAAGCCAAGAAATGGTTGAGAAGGCAAAAAATTTTTCGCAATTCTGCTGCTTCAAACGCTTAACCAGAATGGCCTAGGGAAAAAATACACATACCGTTGTAATCGGGTGAGTTTCTACTTTCAGATGCCATAGGAATTTTTGGGTTAGGTCAATCCGTTAGCGAGATAATGGAGTTTGAAGCCAAGAAATGGTTGAGAAGGCAAGAAATTTTTCGCAATTCTGCTGCTCCAAACGCTTAACCAGAATGGCCTAGGGAAAAAATACACACACCGTTGTAATCGGGCGAGTTTCTACTTTCAGATGCAACAGGAATTTTTGGGTTACGTCAATCCGTTCGCGAGATATGGGAGTTTGAAGCCAAGAAATGGTTGAGAAGGCAAAAAATATTTCGCAATTCTGCTGCTCCAAACGCTTAACCATAATGGCCTAGGGAAAAAATACACATACCGTTGTAATCGGGCGAGTTTCTACTTTCAGATGCAATAGGAATTTTTGGGTTAGGTCAATCCGTTCGCGAGATATGGGAGTTTGAAGACAAGGAATGGTTGAGAAGGCAAAAAATTTTTCGCAATTCTGCTGCTCCAAACGCTTAACCAGAATGGCCTAGGGAAAAAATACACACACCGTTGTAATCGGGCGAGTATCTACTTTCAGATGCAACAGGAATTTTTGGGTTACGTCAATCCGTTCGCGAGATATGGGAGTTTGAAGTTAAGAAATGGTTGAGAAGACAACAAATTTTTCGCACTTCTGCTGCGCCAAACGCTTAACCAGAATGGCCTAGGGAAAAAATACACATACCGTTGTAAACGGGTGAGTTTCTACTTTCAGATGCCATACGAATTTTGGGTTAGGTCAATCCGTTCGCGAGATATGGGAGTTTGAAGCCAAGAAATGGTTGAGAAGGCAAGAAATTTTTCGCAATTCTGCTGCTCCAAACGCTTAACCAGAATGGCCTAGGGAAAAAATAAACATACCGTTGTAATCGGGTGAGTTTCTACTTTCAGATGCCATAGGAATTTTTGGGTTAGGTCAATCCGTTCGCGAGATATGGGAGTTTGAAGCCAAGAAATGGTTGAGAAGGCAAGAAATTTTTCGCAATTCTGCTGCTCCAAACGCTTAACCAGAATGGCCTAGGGAAAAAATACCCACACCGTTGTAATCGGGCGAGTATCTACTTTCAGATGCAACAGGAATTTTTGGGTTACGTCAATCCGTTCGCGAGATATGGGAGTTTGAAGTTAAGAAATGGTTGAGAAGACAACAAATTTTTCGCACTTCTGCTGCGCCAAACGCTTAACCAGAATGGCCTAGGGAAAAAATACACATACCGTTGTAAACGGGTGAGTTTCTACTTTCAGATGCCATACGAATTTTGGGTTAGGTCAATCCGTTCGCGAGATATGGGAGTTTGAAGCCAAGAAATGGTTGAGAAGGCAAGAAATTTTTCGCAATTCTGCTGCTCCAAACGCTTAACCAGAATGGCCTAGGGAAAAAATACACATACCGTTGTAATCGGGTGAGTTTCTACTTTCAGATGCCATAGGAATTTTTGGGTTAGGTCAATCCGTTAGCGAGATAATGGAGTTTGAAGCCAAGAAATGGTTGAGAAGGCAAGAAATTTTTCGCAATTCTGCTGCTCCAAACGCTTAACCAGAATGGCCTAGGGAAAAAATACACACACCGTTGTAATCGGGCGAGTTTCTACTTTCAGATGCAACAGGAATTTTTGGGTTACGTCAATCCGTTCGCGAGATATGGGAGTTTGAAGCCAAGAAATGGTTGAGAAGGCAAAAAATATTTCGCAATTCTGCTGCTCCAAACGCTTAACCATAATGGCCTAGGGAAAAAATACACATACCGTTGTAATCGGGCGAGTTTCTACTTTCAGATGCAATAGGAATTTTTGGGTTAGGTCAATCCGTTCGCGAGATATGGGAGTTTGAAGACAAGGAATGGTTGAGAAGGCAAAAAATTTTTCGCAATTCTGCTGCTCCAAACGCTTAACCAGAATGGCCTAGGGAAAAAATACACACACCGTTGTAATCGGGCGAGTATCTACTTTCAGATGCAACAGGAATTTTTGGGTTACGTCAATCCGTTCGCGAGATATGGGAGTTTGAAGTTAAGAAATGGTTGTGAAGACAACAAATTCTTCGCACTTCTGCTGCGCCAAACGCTTAACCAGAATGGCCTAGGGAAAAAATACACATACCGTTGTAAACGGGTGAGTTTCTACTTTCAGATGCCATACGAATTTTGGGTTAGGTCAATCCGTTCGCGAGATATGGGAGTTTGAAGCCAAGAAATGGTTGAGAAGGCAAGAAATTTTTCGCAATTCTGCTGCTCCAAACGCTTAACCAGAATGGCCTAGGGAAAAAATAAACATACCGTTGTAATCGGGTGAGTTTCTACTTTCAGATGCCATAGGAATTTTTGGGTTAGGTCAATCCGTTCGCGAGATATGGGAGTTTGAAGCCAAGAAATGGTTGAGAAGGCAAGAAATTTTTCGCAATTCTGCTGCTCCAAACGCTTAACCAGAATGGCCTAGGGAAAAAATACCCACACCGTTGTAATGGGGCGAGTATCTACTTTCAGATGCAACAGGAATTTTTGGGTTACGTCAATCCGTTCGCGAGATATGGGAGTTTGAAGTTAAGAAATGGTTGAGAAGACAACAAATTTTTCGCAATTCTGCTGCGCCAAACGCTTAACCAGAATGGCCTAGGGAAAAAATACACATACCGTTGTAAACGGGTGAGTTTCTACTTTCAGATGCCATACGAATTTTGGGTTAGGTCAATCCGTTCGCGAGATATGGGAGTTTGAAGCCAAGAAATGGTTGAGAAGGCAAGAAATTTTTCGCAATTCTGCTGCTCCAAACGCTTAACCAGAATGGCCTAGGGAAAAAATAAACATACCGTTGTAATCGGGTGAGTTTCTACTTTCAGATGCCATAGGAATTTTTGGGTTAGGTCAATCCGTTCGCGAGATATGGGAGTTTGAAGCCAAGAAATGGTTGAGAAGGCAAGAAATTTTTCGCAATTCTGCTGCTCCAAACGCTTAACCAGAATGGCCTAGGGAAAAAATACACATACCGTTGTAATCGGGTGAGTTTCTACTTTCAGATGCCATAGGAATTTTTGGGTTAGGTCAATCCGTTCGCGAGATATGGGAGTTTGAAGACACGAAATGGTTGAGAAGGCAAAAAATTTTTCGCAATTCTGCTGCTCCAAACGCTTAACCAGAATGGCCTAGGAAAAAAATACACATACCGTTGTAATCAGGCGAGTTTCTACTTTCAGATGCAATAGGAATTTTTGGGTTAGGTCAAGCCGTTCGCGAGATATGGGAGTTTGAAGCCAAGAAATGGTATAGAAGGCAAAAAATTTTTCACAATTCTGCTGCTCCAAACGCTTAACCAGAATGGCCTAGGGAAAAAATACACATACCGTTGTAATCGGGCGCGTTTCTACTTTCAGATGCAATAGGAATTTTTGGGTTAGGTCAATCCGTTCGCGAGATATTGGAGTTTGAAGCCAAGAAATGGTTGAGAAGGCAAAAAATTTTTCGCAATTCTGCTGCTTCAAACGCTTAACCAGAATGGCCTAGGGAAAAAATACACATACCGTTGTAATCGGGTGAGTTTCTACTTTCAGATGCCATAGGAATTTTTGGGTTAGGTCAATCCGTTAGCGAGATAATGGAGTTTGAAGCCAAGAAATGGTTGAGAAGGCAAGAAATTTTTCGCAATTCTGCTGCTCCAAACGCTTAACCAGAATGGCCTAGGGAAAAAATACACACACCGTTGTAATCGGGCGAGTTTCTACTTTCAGATGCAACAGGAATTTTTGGGTTACGTCAATCCGTTCGCGAGATATGGGAGTTTGAAGCCAAGAAATGGTTGAGAAGGCAAAAAATATTTCGCAATTCTGCTGCTCCAAACGCTTAACCATAATGGCCTAGGGAAAAAATACACATACCGTTGTAATCGGGTGAGTTTCTACTTTCAGATGCCATAGGAATTTTTGGGTTAGGTCAATCCGTTAGCGAGATAATGGAGTTTGAAGCCAAGAAATGGTTGAGAAGGCAAGAAATTTTTCGCAATTCTGCTGCTCCAAACGCTTAACCAGAATGGCCTAGGGAAAAAATACACACACCGTTGTAATCGGGCGAGTTTCTACTTTCAGATGCAACAGGAATTTTTGGGTTACGTCAATCCGTTCGCGAGATATGGGAGTTTGAAGCCAAGAAATGGTTGAGAAGGCAAAAAATATTTCGCAATTCTGCTGCTCCAAACGCTTAACCATAATGGCCTAGGGAAAAAATACACATACCGTTGTAATCAGGCGAGTTTCTACTTTCAGATGCAATAGGAATTTTTGGGTTAGGTCAAGCCGTTCGCGAGATATGGGAGTTTGAAGCCAAGAAATGGTATAGAAGGCAAAAAATTTTTCACAATTCTGCTGCTCCAAACGCTTAACCAGAATGGCCTAGGGAAAAAATACACATACCGTTGTAATCGGGCGCGTTTCTACTTTCAGATGCAATAGGAATTTTTGGGTTAGGTCAATCCGTTCGCGAGATATTGGAGTTTGAAGCCAAGAAATGGTTGAGAAGGCAAAAAATTTTTCGCAATTCTGCTGCTTCAAACGCTTAACCAGAATGGCCTAGGGAAAAAATACACATACCGTTGTAATCGGGTGAGTTTCTACTTTCAGATGCCATAGGAATTTTTGGGTTAGGTCAATCCGTTAGCGAGATAATGGAGTTTGAAGCCAAGAAATGGTTGAGAAGGCAAGAAATTTTTCGCAATTCTGCTGCTCCAAACGCTTAACCAGAATGGCCTAGGGAAAAAATACACACACCGTTGTAATCGGGCGAGTTTCTACTTTCAGATGCAACAGGAATTTTTGGGTTACGTCAATCCGTTCGCGAGATATGGGAGTTTGAAGCCAAGAAATGGTTGAGAAGGCAAAAAATATTTCGCAATTCTGCTGCTCCAAACGCTTAACCATAATGGCCTAGGGAAAAAATACACATACCGTTGTAATCGGGTGAGTTTCTACTTTCAGATGCCATAGGAATTTTTGGGTTAGGTCAATCCGTTCGCGAGATATGGGAGTTTGAAGCCAAGAAATGGTTGAGAAGGCAAGAAATTTTTCGCAATTCTGCTGCTCCAAACGCTTAACCAGAATGGCCTAGGGAAAAAATACACATACCGTTGTAATCGGGTGAGTTTCTACTTTCAGATGCCATAGGAATTTTTGGGTTAGGTCAATCCGTTAGCGAGATAATGGAGTTTGAAGCCAAGAAATGGTTGAGAAGGCAAGAAATTTTTCGCAATTCTGCTGCTCCAAACGCTTAACCAGAATGGCCTAGGGAAAAAATACACACACCGTTGTAATCGGGCGAGTTTCTACTTTCAGATGCAACAGGAATTTTTGGGTTACGTCAATCCGTTCGCGAGATATGGGAGTTTGAAGCCAAGAAATGGTTGAGAAGGCAAAAAATATTTCGCAATTCTGCTGCTCCAAACGCTTAACCATAATGGCCTAGGGAAAAAATACACATACCGTTGTAATCGGGCGAGTTTCTACTTTCAGATGCAATAGGAATTTTTGGGTTAGGTCAATCCGTTCGCGAGATATGGGAGTTTGAAGACAAGGAATGGTTGAGAAGGCAAAAAATTTTTCGCAATTCTGCTGCTCCAAACGCTTAACCAGAATGGCCTAGGGAAAAAATACACACACCGTTGTAATCGGGCGAGTATCTACTTTCAGATGCAACAGGAATTTTTGGGTTACGTCAATCCGTTCGCGAGATATGGGAGTTTGAAGTTAAGAAATGGTTGAGAAGACAACAAATTTTTCGCACTTCTGCTGCGCCAAACGCTTAACCAGAATGGCCTAGGGAAAAAATACACATACCGTTGTAAACGGGTGAGTTTCTACTTTCAGATGCCATACGAATTTTGGGTTAGGTCAATCCGTTCGCGAGATATGGGAGTTTGAAGCCAAGAAATGGTTGAGAAGGCAAGAAATTTTTCGCAATTCTGCTGCTCCAAACGCTTAACCAGAATGGCCTAGGGAAAAAATAAACATACCGTTGTAATCGGGTGAGTTTCTACTTTCAGATGCCATAGGAATTTTTGGGTTAGGTCAATCCGTTCGCGAGATATGGGAGTTTGAAGCCAAGAAATGGTTGAGAAGGCAAGAAATTTTTCGCAATTCTGCTGCTCCAAACGCTTAACCAGAATGGCCTAGGGAAAAAATACCCACACCGTTGTAATCGGGCGAGTATCTACTTTCAGATGCAACAGGAATTTTTGGGTTACGTCAATCCGTTCGCGAGATATGGGAGTTTGAAGTTAAGAAATGGTTGAGAAGACAACAAATTTTTCGCACTTCTGCTGCGCCAAACGCTTAACCAGAATGGCCTAGGGAAAAAATACACATACCGTTGTAAACGGGTGAGTTTCTACTTTCAGATGCCATACGAATTTTGGGTTAGGTCAATCCGTTCGCGAGATATGGGAGTTTGAAGCCAAGAAATGGTTGAGAAGGCAAGAAATTTTTCGCAATTCTGCTGCTCCAAACGCTTAACCAGAATGGCCTAGGGAAAAAATACACATACCGTTGTAATCGGGTGAGTTTCTACTTTCAGATGCCATAGGAATTTTTGGGTTAGGTCAATCCGTTAGCGAGATAATGGAGTTTGAAGCCAAGAAATGGTTGAGAAGGCAAGAAATTTTTCGCAATTCTGCTGCTCCAAACGCTTAACCAGAATGGCCTAGGGAAAAAATACACACACCGTTGTAATCGGGCGAGTATCTACTTTCAGATGCAACAGGAATTTTTGGGTTACGTCAATCCGTTCGCGAGATATGGGAGTTTGAAGTTAAGAAATGGTTGTGAAGACAACAAATTCTTCGCACTTCTGCTGCGCCAAACGCTTAACCAGAATGGCCTAGGGAAAAAATACACATACCGTTGTAAACGGGTGAGTTTCTACTTTCAGATGCCATACGAATTTTGGGTTAGGTCAATCCGTTCGCGAGATATGGGAGTTTGAAGCCAAGAAATGGTTGAGAAGGCAAGAAATTTTTCGCAATTCTGCTGCTCCAAACGCTTAACCAGAATGGCCTAGGGAAAAAATAAACATACCGTTGTAATCGGGTGAGTTTCTACTTTCAGATGCCATAGGAATTTTTGGGTTAGGTCAATCCGTTCGCGAGATATGGGAGTTTGAAGCCAAGAAATGGTTGAGAAGGCAAGAAATTTTTCGCAATTCTGCTGCTCCAAACGCTTAACCAGAATGGCCTAGGGAAAAAATACCCACACCGTTGTAATGGGGCGAGTATCTACTTTCAGATGCAACAGGAATTTTTGGGTTACGTCAATCCGTTCGCGAGATATGGGAGTTTGAAGTTAAGAAATGGTTGAGAAGACAACAAATTTTTCGCACTTCTGCTGCGCCAAACGCTTAACCAGAATGGCCTAGGGAAAAAATACACATACCGTTGTAAACGGGTGAGTTTCTACTTTCAGATGCCATACGAATTTTGGGTTAGGTCAATCCGTTCGCGAGATATGGGAGTTTGAAGCCAAGAAATGGTTGAGAAGGCAAGAAATTTTTCGCAATTCTGCTGCTCCAAACGCTTAACCAGAATGGCCTAGGGAAAAAATAAACATACCGTTGTAATCGGGTGAGTTTCTACTTTCAGATGCCATAGGAATTTTTGGGTTAGGTCAATCCGTTCGCGAGATATGGGAGTTTGAAGCCAAGAAATGGTTGAGAAGGCAAGAAATTTTTCGCAATTCTGCTGCTCCAAACGCTTAACCAGAATGGCCTAGGGAAAAAATACACATACCGTTGTAATCGGGTGAGTTTCTACTTTCAGATGCCATAGGAATTTTTGGGTTAGGTCAATCCGTTCGCGAGATATGGGAGTTTGAAGACACGAAATGGTTGAGAAGGCAAAAAATTTTTCGCAATTCTGCTGCTCCAAACGCTTAACCAGAATGGCCTAGGAAAAAAATACACATACCGTTGTAATCAGGCGAGTTTCTACTTTCAGATGCAATAGGAATTTTTGGGTTAGGTCAAGCCGTTCGCGAGATATGGGAGTTTGAAGCCAAGAAATGGTATAGAAGGCAAAAAATTTTTCACAATTCTGCTGCTCCAAACGCTTAACCAGAATGGCCTAGGGAAAAAATACACATACCGTTGTAATCGGGCGCGTTTCTACTTTCAGATGCAATAGGAATTTTTGGGTTAGGTCAATCCGTTCGCGAGATATTGGAGTTTGAAGCCAAGAAATGGTTGAGAAGGCAAAAAATTTTTCGCAATTCTGCTGCTTCAAACGCTTAACCAGAATGGCCTAGGGAAAAAATACACATACCGTTGTAATCGGGTGAGTTTCTACTTTCAGATGCCATAGGAATTTTTGGGTTAGGTCAATCCGTTAGCGAGATAATGGAGTTTGAAGCCAAGAAATGGTTGAGAAGGCAAGAAATTTTTCGCAATTCTGCTGCTCCAAACGCTTAACCAGAATGGCCTAGGGAAAAAATACACACACCGTTGTAATCGGGCGAGTTTCTACTTTCAGATGCAACAGGAATTTTTGGGTTACGTCAATCCGTTCGCGAGATATGGGAGTTTGAAGCCAAGAAATGGTTGAGAAGGCAAAAAATATTTCGCAATTCTGCTGCTCCAAACGCTTAACCATAATGGCCTAGGGAAAAAATACACATACCGTTGTAATCGGGTGAGTTTCTACTTTCAGATGCCATAGGAATTTTTGGGTTAGGTCAATCCGTTAGCGAGATAATGGAGTTTGAAGCCAAGAAATGGTTGAGAAGGCAAGAAATTTTTCGCAATTCTGCTGCTCCAAACGCTTAACCAGAATGGCCTAGGGAAAAAATACACACACCGTTGTAATCGGGCGAGTTTCTACTTTCAGATGCAACAGGAATTTTTGGGTTACGTCAATCCGTTCGCGAGATATGGGAGTTTGAAGCCAAGAAATGGTTGAGAAGGCAAAAAATATTTCGCAATTCTGCTGCTCCAAACGCTTAACCATAATGGCCTAGGGAAAAAATACACATACCGTTGTAATCAGGCGAGTTTCTACTTTCAGATGCAATAGGAATTTTTGGGTTAGGTCAAGCCGTTCGCGAGATATGGGAGTTTGAAGCCAAGAAATGGTATAGAAGGCAAAAAATTTTTCACAATTCTGCTGCTCCAAACGCTTAACCAGAATGGCCTAGGGAAAAAATACACATACCGTTGTAATCGGGCGCGTTTCTACTTTCAGATGCAATAGGAATTTTTGGGTTAGGTCAATCCGTTCGCGAGATATTGGAGTTTGAAGCCAAGAAATGGTTGAGAAGGCAAAAAATTTTTCGCAATTCTGCTGCTTCAAACGCTTAACCAGAATGGCCTAGGGAAAAAATACACATACCGTTGTAATCGGGTGAGTTTCTACTTTCAGATGCCATAGGAATTTTTGGGTTAGGTCAATCCGTTAGCGAGATAATGGAGTTTGAAGCCAAGAAATGGTTGAGAAGGCAAGAAATTTTTCGCAATTCTGCTGCTCCAAACGCTTAACCAGAATGGCCTAGGGAAAAAATACACACACCGTTGTAATCGGGCGAGTTTCTACTTTCAGATGCAACAGGAATTTTTGGGTTACGTCAATCCGTTCGCGAGATATGGGAGTTTGAAGCCAAGAAATGGTTGAGAAGGCAAAAAATATTTCGCAATTCTGCTGCTCCAAACGCTTAACCATAATGGCCTAGGGAAAAAATACACATACCGTTGTAATCGGGTGAGTTTCTACTTTCAGATGCCATAGGAATTTTTGGGTTAGGTCAATCCGTTCGCGAGATATGGGAGTTTGAAGCCAAGAAATGGTTGAGAAGGCAAGAAATTTTTCGCAATTCTGCTGCTCCAAACGCTTAACCAGAATGGCCTAGGGAAAAAATACACATACCGTTGTAATCGGGTGAGTTTCTACTTTCAGATGCCATAGGAATTTTTGGGTTAGGTCAATCCGTTCGCGAGATATGGGAGTTTGAAGACACGAAATGGTTGAGAAGGCAAAAAATTTTTCGCAATTCTGCTGCTCCAAACGCTTAACCAGAATGGCCTAGGAAAAAAATACACATACCGTTGTAATCAGGCGAGTTTCTACTTTCAGATGCAATAGGAATTTTTGGGTTAGGTCAAGCCGTTCGCGAGATATGGGAGTTTGAAGCCAAGAAATGGTATAGAAGGCAAAAAATTTTTCACAATTCTGCTGCTCCAAACGCTTAACCAGAATGGCCTAGGGAAAAAATACACATACCGTTGTAATCGGGCGCGTTTCTACTTTCAGATGCAATAGGAATTTTTGGGTTAGGTCAATCCGTTCGCGAGATATTGGAGTTTGAAGCCAAGAAATGGTTGAGAAGGCAAAAAATTTTTCGCAATTCTGCTGCTTCAAACGCTTAACCAGAATGGCCTAGGGAAAAAATACACATACCGTTGTAATCGGGTGAGTTTCTACTTTCAGATGCCATAGGAATTTTTGGGTTAGGTCAATCCGTTAGCGAGATAATGGAGTTTGAAGCCAAGAAATGGTTGAGAAGGCAAGAAATTTTTCGCAATTCTGCTGCTCCAAACGCTTAACCAGAATGGCCTAGGGAAAAAATACACACACCGTTGTAATCGGGCGAGTTTCTACTTTCAGATGCAACAGGAATTTTTGGGTTACGTCAATCCGTTCGCGAGATATGGGAGTTTGAAGCCAAGAAATGGTTGAGAAGGCAAAAAATATTTCGCAATTCTGCTGCTCCAAACGCTTAACCATAATGGCCTAGGGAAAAAATACACATACCGTTGTAATCGGGTGAGTTTCTACTTTCAGATGCCATAGGAATTTTTGGGTTAGGTCAATCCGTTAGCGAGATAATGGAGTTTGAAGCCAAGAAATGGTTGAGAAGGCAAGAAATTTTTCGCAATTCTGCTGCTCCAAACGCTTAACCAGAATGGCCTAGGGAAAAAATACACACACCGTTGTAATCGGGCGAGTTTCTACTTTCAGATGCAACAGGAATTTTTGGGTTACGTCAATCCGTTCGCGAGATATGGGAGTTTGAAGCCAAGAAATGGTTGAGAAGGCAAAAAATATTTCGCAATTCTGCTGCTCCAAACGCTTAACCATAATGGCCTAGGGAAAAAATACACATACCGTTGTAATCAGGCGAGTTTCTACTTTCAGATGCAATAGGAATTTTTGGGTTAGGTCAAGCCGTTCGCGAGATATGGGAGTTTGAAGCCAAGAAATGGTATAGAAGGCAAAAAATTTTTCACAATTCTGCTGCTCCAAACGCTTAACCAGAATGGCCTAGGGAAAAAATACACATACCGTTGTAATCGGGCGCGTTTCTACTTTCAGATGCAATAGGAATTTTTGGGTTAGGTCAATCCGTTCGCGAGATATTGGAGTTTGAAGCCAAGAAATGGTTGAGAAGGCAAAAAATTTTTCGCAATTCTGCTGCTTCAAACGCTTAACCAGAATGGCCTAGGGAAAAAATACACATACCGTTGTAATCGGGTGAGTTTCTACTTTCAGATGCCATAGGAATTTTTGGGTTAGGTCAATCCGTTAGCGAGATAATGGAGTTTGAAGCCAAGAAATGGTTGAGAAGGCAAGAAATTTTTCGCAATTCTGCTGCTCCAAACGCTTAACCAGAATGGCCTAGGGAAAAAATACACACACCGTTGTAATCGGGCGAGTTTCTACTTTCAGATGCAACAGGAATTTTTGGGTTACGTCAATCCGTTCGCGAGATATGGGAGTTTGAAGCCAAGAAATGGTTGAGAAGGCAAAAAATATTTCGCAATTCTGCTGCTCCAAACGCTTAACCATAATGGCCTAGGGAAAAAATACACATACCGTTGTAATCGGGTGAGTTTCTACTTTCAGATGCCATAGGAATTTTTGGGTTAGGTCAATCCGTTAGCGAGATAATGGAGTTTGAAGCCAAGAAATGGTTGAGAAGGCAAGAAATTTTTCGCAATTCTGCTGCTCCAAACGCTTAACCAGAATGGCCTAGGGAAAAAATACACACACCGTTGTAATCGGGCGAGTTTCTACTTTCAGATGCAACAGGAATTTTTGGGTTACGTCAATCCGTTCGCGAGATATGGGAGTTTGAAGCCAAGAAATGGTTGAGAAGGCAAAAAATATTTCGCAATTCTGCTGCTCCAAACGCTTAACCATAATGGCCTAGGGAAAAAATACACATACCGTTGTAATCGGGCGAGTTTCTACTTTCAGATGCAATAGGAATTTTTGGGTTAGGTCAATCCGTTCGCGAGATATGGGAGTTTGAAGACAAGGAATGGTTGAGAAGGCAAAAAATTTTTCGCACTTCTGCTGCGCCAAACGCTTAACCAGAATGGCCTAGGGAAAAAATACACATACCGTTGTAAACGGGTGAGTTTCTACTTTCAGATGCCATACGAATTTTGGGTTAGGTCAATCCGTTCGCGAGATATGGGAGTTTGAAGCCAAGAAATGGTTGAGAAGGCAAGAAATTTTTCGCAATTCTGCTGCTCCAAACGCTTAACCAGAATGGCCTAGGGAAAAAATACACATACCGTTGTAATCGGGCGAGTTTCTACTTTCAGATGCAATAGGAATTTTTGGGTTAGGTCAATCCGTTCGCGAGATATGGGAGTTTGAAGCCAAGAAATGGTTGAGAAGGCAAAAAATTTTTCGCAATTCTGCTGCTCCGAACGCTTAACCAGAATGGCCTAGGGAAAGAATACACACACCGTTGTAATCTGGCGAGTTTCTACTTTCAGATGCAACAGGAATTTTTGGGTTAGGTCAATCCGTTCGCGAGATATGGGAGTTTGAAGCTAAGAAATGGTTGAGAAGACAACAAATTTTTCGCACTTCTGCTGCTCCAAACGCTTAACCAGAATGGCCTAGGGAAAAAATACACATAACTTTATAATCGGGCGAGTTTCTACTTTCAGATGCAATAGGAATTTTTGGGTTAGGTCAATCCGTTCGCGAGATATGGGAGTTTGAAGCCAAGAAATGGTTGAGAAGGCAAAAAATTTTTCGCAATTCTGCTGCTCCAAACGCTTAACCAGAATGGCCTAGGGAAAAAATACACATACCGTGTAATCGGGCGAGTTTCTACCTTCAGATGCAATAGGAATTTTTGGGTTAGGTCAATCCGTTCGCGAGATATGGGAGTTTGAAGCCAAGAAATTGTTGAGAAGGCAAAAAATATTTCGCAATTCTGCTGCTCCAAACGCTTAACCAGAATGGCCTAGGGAAAAAATACACATACCGTTGTAATCGGGCGAGTTTCTACCTTCAGATGCAATAGGAATTTTTGGGTTAGGTCAATCCGTTCGCGAGATATGGGAGTTTGAAGCCAAGAAATGTTTGAGAAGGCAAAAAATTTTTCGCAATTCTGCTGCTCCAAACGCTTAACCAGAATGGCCTAGGGAAAAAATACACATACCGTTGTAATCGGGCGAGTTTCTACTTTCAGATGCAATAGGAATTTTTGGGTTAGGTCAATCCGTTCGCGAGATATGGGACTTTGAAGCCAAGAAATGGTTGAGAAGGCAAAAAATTTTTCGCAATTCTGCTGCTCCAAACGCTTAACCAGAATGGCCTAGGGAAAGATTCAAATACCGTTGTAATCGGGCGAGTTTCTGCTTTCAGATGCAATAGGAATTTTTGGGTTAGGTCAATCCGTTCGCGAGATATGGGAGTTTGAAGCCAAGAAATGGTTGAGAAGGCAAGAAATTTGTCGCAATTCTGCTGCTCCAAACGCTTAACCAGAATGGCCTAGGGAAAAAATACACATACCGTTGTAATCGGGCGAGTTTCTACTTTCAGATGCAATAGGAATTTTTGGGTAAGGTCAATCCGTTCGCGAGATATGGGAGTTTGAAGCCAAGAAATGGTTGAGAAGGCAAAAAATTTTTCGCAATTCTGCTGCTCCGAACGCTTAACCAGAATGGCCTAGGGAAAAAATACACACACCGTTGTAATCGGGCGAGTTTCTACTTTCAGATGCAACAGGAATTTTTGGGTTAGGTCAATCCGTTCGCGAGATATGGGAGTTTGAAGCTAAGAAATGGTTGAGAAGACAACAAATTTTTCGCACTTCTGCTGCTCCAAACGCTTAACCAGAATGGCCTAGGGAAAAAATACACATAACGTTATAATCGGGCGAGTTTCTACTTTCAGATGCAATAGGAATTTTTGGGTTAGGTCAATCCGTTCGCGAGATATGGGAGTTTGAAGCCAAGAAATGGTGGAGAAGGCAAAAAATTTTTCGCAATTCTGCTGCTCCAAACGCTTAACCAGAATGGCCTAGGGAAAAAATACACATACCGTGTAATCGGGCGAGTTTCTACCTTCAGATGCAATAGGAATTTTTGGGTTAGGTCAATTCGTTCGCGAGATATGGGAGTTTGAAGCCAAGAAATGGTTGAGAAGGCAAAAAATATTTCGCATTTCTGCTGCTCCAAACGCTTAACCAGAATGGCCTAGGGAAAAAATACACATACCGTTGTAATCGGGCGAGTTTCTACCTTCAGATGCAATAGGAATTTTTGGGTTAGGTCAATCCGTTCGCGAGATATGGGAGTTTGAAGCTAAGAAATGGTTGAGAAGGCAAAAAATTTTTCGCAATTCTGCTGCTCCAAACGCTAAACCAGAATGGCCTAAGGAAAAAATACACATACCGTTGTAATCGGGCGAGTTTCTACTTTCAGATGCAATAGGAATTTTTCGGTTAGGTCAATCCGTTCGCGAGATATGTGTATTTGAAGCCAAGAAATGGTTGAGAAGGCAAAAAATTTTTCGCAATTCTGCTGCTCCAAACGCTTAACCAGAATGGCCTAGGGAAAAAATACAAAAACCGTTGTAATCGGGCGAGTTTCTACTTTCCGATGCAATAGGAATTTTTGGGTTAGGTCAATCCGTTCGCGAGATATGGGAGTTTGAAGCTAAGAAATGGTTGAGAAGCCAACAAATTTTTCGCATTTCTGATGCTCCAAACGCTTAACCAGAATGGCCTAGGGAAAAAGTACACATACCGTTGTAATCGGGTGAGTTTCTACTTTCAGATGCAATAGGAATTTTTGGGTTAGGTCAAACCGTTCGCGAGATATGGGAGTTTGAAGACACGAAATGGTTGAGAAGGCAAAAAATTTTTCGCAATTCTGTTGCTCCGAACGCTTAACCAGAATGGCCTAGGGAAAAAATTAACATACCGTTGTAATCGGGCGAGTTTCTACTTTCAGATGGAACAGGAATTTTTGGGTTAGGTCAATCCTTTCGCGAGATATGGGAGTTTGAAGCTAAGAAATGGTTGAGAAGACAACAAATTTTTCGCACTTCTGCTGCTCCAAACGCTTAACCAGAATGGCCTAGGGAAAAAATACACATGCCGTTATAATCGGGCAAGTTTCTACTTTCAGATGTAATAGGTATTTTTGGGTTAGGTCAATCCGTTCGCGAGATATGGGAGTTTGAAGCTAAGAAATGGTTGAGAAGGCAAAAAATTTTTCGCAATGCTGCTGCTCCAAACGGTTAACCAGAATGGCCTAGGGAAAAAATACAAATACCGTTGTAATCGAGCGAGTTTCTACCTTCAGATGCAATAGGAATTTTTGGGTTAGGTCAATCCGTTCGCGAGATATGGGACTTTGAAGCCAAGAAATGGTTGAGAAGGCAAAGAATTTTTCGCAATTCTGCAGCTACAAACGCTTAACCAGAATGGCCTAGGGAAAAAATACACATACCGTTGTAATCGGTCGAGTTTCTACTTTCAGATGCAACAGGAATTTTTGGGTTAGGTCAATCCGTTCGCGAGATATGGGAGTTTGAAGCTAAGAAATGGTTGAGAAGACGACAAATTTTTCGCACTTCTGCTGCTCCAAACGCTTAACCAGAATGGCCTAGGGAAAAAATACACATACCGTTGTAATCGGGCGAGTTTCTACTTTCAGATGCAATAGGAATTTTTCGGTTAGGTCAATCCGTTCGCGAGATATGGGTATTTGAAGCCAAGAAATGGTTGAGAAGGCAAAAAATTTTTCGCAATTCTGCTGCTCCAAACGCTTAACCAGAATTGCCTAGGGAAAAAATACAAAAACCGTTGTAATCGGCGAGTTTCTACTTTCAGATGCAATAGGAATTTTTGGGTTAGGTCAATCCTTTCGCGAGATATGGGAGTTTGAAGCTAAGAAATGGTTGAGAAGACAACAAATTTTTCGCACTTCTGCTGCTCCAAACGCTTAACCAGAATGGCCTAGGGAAAAAATACACATACCGTTATAATCGGGCAAGTTTCTACTTTCAGATGTAATAGGTATTTTTGGGTTAGGTCAATCCGTTCGCGAGATATGGGAGTTTAAAGCTAAGAAATGGTTGAGAAGGCAAAAAATTTTTCGCAATGCTGCTGCTCCAAACGGTTAACCAGAATGGCCTAGGGAAAAAATACAAATACCGTTGTAATCGAGCGAGTTTCTACCTTCAGATGCAATAGGAATTTTTGGGTTAGGTCAATCCGTTCGCGAGATATGGGACTTTGAAGCCAAGAAATGGTTGAGAAGGCAAAGAATTTTTCGCAATTCTGCAGCTACAAACGCTTAACCAGAATGGCCTAGGGAAAAAATACACATACCGTTGTAATCGGGCGAGTTTCTACTTTCAGATGCAACAGGAATTTTTGGGTTAGGTCAATCCGTTCGCGAGATATGGGAGTTTGAAGCTAAGAAATGGTTGAGAAGACGACAAATTTTTCGCACTTCTGCTGCTCAACGCTTAACCAGAATGGCCTAGGGAAAAAATACACATACCGTTGTAATCGGGCGAGTTTCTACTTTCAGATGCAATAGGAATTTTTCGGTTAGGTTAATCCATTCGCGAGATATGGGTATTTGAAGCCAAGAAATGGTTGAGAAGGCAAAAAATTTTTCGCAATTCTGCTGCTCCAAACGCTTAACCAGAATGGCCTAGGGAAAAAATACAAAAACCGTTGTAATCGGGCGAGTTTCTACTTTCAGATGCAATAGGAATTTTTGGGTTAGGTCAATCCGTTCGCGAGATATGGGAGTTTGAAGACACGAAATGGTTGAGAAGGCAAAAAATTTTTCGCAATTCTGTTGCTCCGAACGCTTAACCAGAATGGCCTAGGGAAAAAATACACATACCGTTGTAATCGAGCGAGTTTCTACCTTCAGATGCAATAGGAATTTTTGGGTTAGGTCAATCCGTTCGCGAGATATGTGAGTTTGAAGCCAAGAAATGGTAGAGAAGGCAAAAAATTTTTCACAATTCTGCTGCTCCAGACGCTTAACCAGAACGGCCTAGGGAAAAAATACAAAAACCGTTGTAATCGGGCGAGTTTCTACTTTCAGATGCAACAGGAATTTTTGGGTTAGGTCAATCCGTTCGCGAGATATGGGAGTTTGAAGCTAAGAAATGGTTGAGAAGACAACAAATTTTTCGCACTTCTGCTGCTCCAAACGCTTAACCAGAATGGCCTAGGGAAAAAATAAACATACCGTTGTAATCGGGCGAGTTTCTACTTTCAGATGCAATAGGAATTTTTGGGTTAGGTCAATCCGTTCGCGAGATATGTGAGTTTGAAGCCAAGAAATGGTAGAGAAGGCAAAAAATTTTTCACAATTCTGCTGCTCCAGACGCTTAACCAAAACGGCCTAGGGAAAAAATACAAAAACCGTTGTAATCGGGCGAGTTTCTACTTTCAGATGCAACAGGAATTTTTGGGTTAGGTCAATCCGTTCGCGAGATATGGGAGTTTGAAGCTAAGAAATGGTTGAGAAGACAACAAATTTTTCGCACTTCTGCTGCTCCAAACGCTTAACCAGAATGGCCTAGGGAAAAAATAAACATACCGTTGTAATCGGGCGAGTTTCTACTTTCAGATGCAATAGGAATTTTTGGGTTAGGTCAATCCGTTCGCGAGATATGGGACTTTGAAGCCAAGAAATGGTTGAGAAGGCAAAAAATTTTTCGCAATTCTGCTGCTCCAAACGCTTAACCAGAACGGCCTAGGGAAAAAATACAAAAACCGTTGTAATCGGGCGAGTTTCTACTTTCAGATGCAATAGGAATTTTTGGGTTAGGTTAATCCGTTCGCGAGATATGGGACTTTGAAGCCAAGAAATGGTTGAGAAGGCAAAGAATTTTTCGCAATTCTGCAGCTACAAACGCTTAACCAGAATGGCCTAGGGAAAAAATACAAAAACCGTTGTAATCGGGCGAGTTTCTGCTTTCAGATGTCATAGGAATTTTTGGGTTAGGTCAATCCGTTCGCGAGATATGGGAGTTTGAAGACACGAAATGGTTGAGAAGGCAAAAAATTTTTCGCAATTCTGCTGCTCCAAACGCTTAACCAGAATGGCCTAGGGAAAAAATACACATACCGTTGTAATCGGGCGAGTTTCTACTTTCAGATGCAATAGGAATTTTTGGGTTAGGTCAATCCGTTCGCGAGATATGGGACTTTGAAGCCAAGAAATGGTTGAGAAGGCAAAGAATTTTTCGCAATTCTGCAGCTACAAACGCTTAACCAGAATGGCCTAGGGAAAAAATACAAAAACCGTTGTAATCGGGCGAGTTTCTACTTTCAGATGCAATAGGAATTTTTGGGTTAGGTCAATCCGTTCGCGAGATATGGGAGTTTGAAGACACGAAATGGTTGAGAAGGCAAAAAATTTTTCGCAATTCTGCTGCTCCGATCGCTTAACCAGAATGGCCTAGGGAAAAAATACACATACCGTTGTAATCGGGCGAGTTTCTACTTTCAGATGCAACAGGAATTTTTGGGTTAGGTCAATCCGTTCGCGAGATATGGGAGTTTGAAGCTAAGAAATGGTTGAGAAGACAACAAATTTTTCGCACTTCTGCTGCTCCAAACGCTTAACCAGAATGGCCTAGGGAAAAAATACACATACCGTTGAAATCGGGCGAGTTTCTACTTTCAGATGCAATAGGAATTTTTGGGTTAGGTCAATCCGTTCGCGAGATATGGGACTTTGAATCCAAGAAATGGTTGAGAAGGCAAAAAATTTTTCGCAATTCTGCTGCTCCAAACGCTAAACCAGAATGGCCTAGGGAAAAAATACACATACCGTTGTAATCGGGCGAGTTTCTACTTTCAGATGCAACAGGAATTTTTGGGTTAGGTCAATCCGTTCGCGAGATATGGGAGTTTGAAGCTAAGAAATGGTTGAGAAGACATCAAATTTTTCGCACTTCTGTTGCTCCAAACGCTTAACCAGAATGGCCTAGGGAAAAAATACACATACCGTTGTAATCGGGCGAGTTTCTACTTTCAGATGCAATAGGAATTTTTGGGTTAGGTCAATCCGTTCGCGAGATATGGGACTTTGAAGCCAAGAAATGGTTGAGAAGGCAAAAAATTTTCCGCAATTCTGCTGCTCCAAACGCTAAACCAGAATGGCCTAGGGAAAAAATACACATACCGTTGTAATCGGGCGAGTTTCTACTTTCAGATGCAATAGGAATTTTTGGGTTAGGTCAATCCGTTCGCGAGATATGGGTATTTGAAGCCAAGAAATGGTTGAGAAGGCAAAAAATTTTTCGCAATTCTGCTGCTCCAATCGCTTAACCAGAATGGCCTAGGGAAAAAATACACATACCGTTGTAATCGGGCGTGTTTCTACTTTCAGATGCAATAGGAATTTTTGGGTTAGGTCAATCCGTTCGCGAGATATGGGAGTTTGAAGACACGAAATGGTTGAGAAGGCAAAAAATTTTTCGCAATTCTGTTGCTCCGAACGCTTAACCAGAATGGCCTAGGGAAAAAATACACATACCGTTGTAATCGGGCGAGTTTCTACTTTCAGATGCAACAGGAATTTTTGGGTTAGGTCAATCCTTTCGCGAGATATGGGAGTTTGAAGCTAAGAAATGGTTGAGAAGCCAACAAATTTTTCGCACTTCTGCTGCTCCAAACGCTTAACCAGAATGGCCTAGGGGAAAAATACACATACCGTTATAATCGGGCGAGTTTCTTCTTTCAGATGCAATAGGAATTTTTGGGTTAGGTCAATCCGTTCGCGAGATATGGGACTTTGAAGCCAAGAAATGGTTGAGAAGGCAAAAAATTTTTCGTAATTCTGCTGCTCCAAACGCTAAACCAGATTGGCCTAGGGAAAAAATACACATACCGTTGTAATCGGGCGAGTTTCTACTTTCAGATGCAATAGGAATTTTTGGGTTAGGTCAATCCGTTCGCGAGATATGGGACTTTGAAGCCAAGGAATGGTTGAGAAGGCAAAAAATTTTTCGCAATTCTGCTGCTCCAAACGCTTAACCAGAACGGCCTAGGGAAAAAATACAAAAACCGTTGTAATCGGGCGAGTTTCTACTTTGAGATGCAATAGGAATTTTTGGGTTAGGTTAATCCGTTCGCGAGATATGGGACTTTGAAGCCAAGAAATGGTTGAGAAGGCAAAGAATTTTTCGCAATTCTGCAGCTACAAACGCTTAACCAGAATGGCCTAGGAAAAAATACAAAAACCGTTGTAATCGGGCGAGTTTCTACTTTCAGATGCAATAGGAATTTTTGGGTTAGGTCAATCCGTTCGCGAGATATGGGAGTTTGAAGCCAAGAAATGGTAGAGAAGGCAAAAAATTTTTCACAATTCTGCTGCTCCAAACGCTTAACCAGAACGGCCTAGGGATAAAATAGAAAAACCGTTGTAATCGGGCGAGTTTCTACTTTCAGATGCAACAGGAATTTTTGGGTTAGGTCAATCCGTTCGCGAGATATGGGAGTTTGAAGCTAAGAAATGGTTGAGAAGACGACAAATTTTTCGCGCTTCTGCTGCTCCAAACGCTTAACCAGAATGGCCTAGGGAAAAAATACACATACCGTTATAATCGGGCGAGTTTCTACTTTCAGATGCAATAGGAATTTTTGGGTTAGGTCAATCCGTTCGCGAGATATGGGACTTTGAAGCCAAGAAATGGTAGAGAAGGCAAATAATTTTTCGCAATTCTGCTGCTCCAAACGCTTAACCAGAATGGCCTAGGGAAAAAATACACATACCGTTATAATCGGGCGAGTTTCTACTTTCAGATGCAATAGGAATTTTTGGGTTAGGTCAATCCGTTCGCGAGATATGGGACTTTGAAGCCAAGAAATGGTTGAGAAGGCAAAGAATTTTTCGCAATTCTGCAGCTACAAACGCTTAACCAGAATGGCCTAGGGAAAAAATACAAAAACCGTTGTAATCGGGCGAGTTTCTACTTTCAGATGCAATAGGAATTTGTGGGTTAGGTCAATCCGTTCGCGAGATATGGGGGTTTGAAGACACGAAATGGTTGAGAAGGCAAAAAATTTTTCGCAATTCTGTTGCTCCGAACGGTTAACCAGAATGGCCTAGGGAAAAAATACACATACCGTTGTAATCGGGCGAGTTTCTACTTTCAGATGCAATAGGAATTTTTGGGTTAGGTCAATCCGTTCGCGAGATATGGGTATTTGAAGCCAAGAAATGGTTGAGAAGGCAAAAAATTTTTCGCAATTCTGCTGCTCCAAACGCTTAACCAGAATGGCCTAGGGAAAAAATACACATACCGTTATAATCGGGCGAGTTTCTACTTTCAGATGCAATAGGAATTTTTGGGTTAGGTCAATCCGTTCGCGAGATATGGGACTTTGAAGCCAAGAAATGGTAGAGAAGGCAAATAATTTTTCGCAATTCTGCTGCTCCAAACGCTTAACCAGAATGGCCTAGGGAAAAAATACACATACCGTTATAATCGGGCGAGTTTCTACTTTCAGATGCAATAGGAATTTTTGGGTTAGGTCAATCCGTTCGCGAGATATGGGACTTTGAAGCCAAGAAATGGTTGAGAAGGCAAAGAATTTTTCGCAATTCTGCAGCTACAAACGCTTAACCAGAATGGCCTAGGGAAAAAATACAAAAACCGTTGTAATCGGGCGAGTTTCTACTTTCAGATGCAATAGGAATTTTTGGGTTAGGTCAATCCGTTCGCGAGATATGGGGGTTTGAAGACACGAAATGGTTGAGAAGGCAAAAAATTTTTCGCAATTCTGTTGCTCCGAACGCTTAACCAGAATGGCCTAGGGAAAAAATACACATACCGTTGTAATCGGGCGAGTTTCTACTTTCAGATGCAATAGGAATTTTTGGGTTAGGTCAATCCGTTCGCGAGATATGGGTATTTGAAGCCAAGAAATGGTTGAGAAGGCAAAAAATTTTTCGCAATTCTGCTGCTCCAAACGCTTAACCAGAATGGCCTAGGGAAAAAATACACATACCGTTGTAATCGGGCGTGTTTCTACTTTCAGATGCAATAGGAATTTTTGGGTTAGGTCAATCCGTTCGCGAGATATGGGAGTTTGAAGACACGAAATGGTTGAGAAGGCAAAAAATTTTTCGCAATTCTGTTGCTCCGAACGCTTAACCAGAATGGCCTAGGGAAAAAATACACATACCGTTGTAATCGGGCGAGTTTCTACTTTCAGATGCAACAGGAATTTTGGGGTTAGGTCAATCCTTTCGCGAGATATGGGAGTTTGAAGCTAAGAAATGGTTGAGAAGCCAACAAATTTTTCGCACTTCTGCTGCTCCAAACGCTTAACCAGAATGGCCTAGGGGAAAAATACACATACCGTTATAATCGGGCGAGTTTCTTCTTTCAGATGCAATAGGAATTTTTGGGTTAGGTCAATCCGTTCGCGAGATATGGGACTTTGAAGCCAAGAAATGGTTGAGAAGGCAAAAAATTTTTCGTAATTCTGCTGCTCCAAACGCTAAACCAGATTGGCCTAGGGAAAAAATACACATACCGTTGTAATCGGGCGAGTTTCTACTTTCAGATGCAATAGGAATTTTTGGGTTAGGTCAATCCGTTCGCGAGATATGGGACTTTGAAGCCAAGGAATGGTTGAGAAGGCAAAAAATTTTTCGCAATTCTGCTGCTCCAAACGCTTAACCAGAACGGCCTAGGGAAAAAATACAAAAACCGTTGTAATCGGGCGAGTTTCTACTTTCAGATGCAATAGGAATTTTTGGGTTAGGTTAATCCGTTCGCGAGATATGGGACTTTGAAGCCAAGAAATGGTTGAGAAGGCAAAGAATTTTTCGCAATTCTGCAGCTACAAACGCTTAACCAGAATGGCCTAGGGAAAAAATACAAAAACCGTTGTAATCGGGCGAGTTTCTACTTTCAGATGCAATAGGAATTTTTGGGTTAGGTCAATCCGTTCGCGAGATATGGGAGTTTGAAGCCAAGAAATGGTAGAGAAGGCAAAAAATTTTTCACAATTCTGCTGCTCCAAACGCTTAACCAGAACGGCCTAGGGATAAAATAGAAATACCGTTATAATCGGGCGAGTTTCTACTTTCAGATGCAATAGGAATTTTTGGGTTAGGTCAATCCGTTCGCGAGATATGGGACTTTGAAGCCAAGAAATGGTAGAGAAGGCAAATAATTTTTCGCAATTCTGCTGCTCCAAACGCTTAACCAGAATGGCCTAGGGAAAAAATACACATACCGTTATAATCGGGCGAGTTTCTACTTTCAGATGCAATAGGAATTTTTGGGTTAGGTCAATCCGTTCGCGAGATATGGGACTTTGAAGCCAAGAAATGGTTGAGAAGGCAAAGAATTTTTCGCAATTCTGCAGCTACAAACGCTTAACCAGAATGGCCTAGGGAAAAAATACAAAAACCGTTGTAATCGGGCGAGTTTCTACTTTCAGATGCAATAGGAATTTTTGGGTTAGGTCAATCCGTTCGCGAGATATGGGGGTTTGAAGACACGAAATGGTTGAGAAGGCAAAAAATTTTTCGCAATTCTGTTGCTCCGAACGCTTAACCAGAATGGCCTAGGGAAAAAATACACATACCGTTGTAATCGGGCGAGTTTCTACTTTCAGATGCAACAGGAATTTTTGGGTTAGGTCAATCCGTTCGCGAGATATGGGAGTTTGAAGCTAAGAAATGGTTGAGAAGACGACAAATTTTTCGCACTTCTGCTGCTCCAAACGCTTAACCAGAATGGCCTAGGGAAAAAATACACATACCGTTGTAATCGGGCGAGTTTCTACTTTCAGATGCAATAGGAATTTTTCGGTTAGGTCAATCCGTTCGCGAGATATGGGTATTTGAAGCCAAGAAATGGTTGAGAAGGCAAAAAATTTTTCGCAATTCTGCTGCTCCAAACGCTTAACCAGAATGGCCTAGGGAAAAAATACACATACCGTTATAATCGGGCGAGTTTCTACTTTCAGATGCAATAGGAATTTTTGGGTTAGGTCAATCCGTTCGCGAGATATGGGACTTTGAAGCCAAGAAATGGTTGAGAAGGCAAAGAATTTTTCGCAATTCTGCAGCTACAAACGCTTAACCAGAATGGCCTAGGGAAAAAATACAAAAACCGTTGTAATCGGGCGAGTTTCTACTTTCAGATGCAATAGGAATTTTTGGGTTAGGTCAATCCGTTCGCGAGATATGGGGGTTTGAAGACACGAAATGGTTGAGAAGGCAAAAAATTTTTCGCAATTCTGTTGCTCCGAACGGTTAACCAGAATGGCCTAGGGAAAAAATACACATACCGTTGTAATCGGGCGAGTTTCTACTTTCAGATGCAATAGGAATTTTTGGGTTAGGTCAATCCGTTCGCGAGATATGGGTATTTGAAGCCAAGAAATGGTTGAGAAGGCAAAAAATTTTTCGCAATTCTGCTGCTCCAAACGCTTAACCAGAATGGCCTAGGGAAAAAATACACATACCGTTATAATCGGGCGAGTTTCTACTTTCAGATGCAATAGGAATTTTTGGGTTAGGTCAATCCGTTCGCGAGATATGGGACTTTGAAGCCAAGAAATGGTAGAGAAGGCAAATAATTTTTCGCAATTCTGCTGCTCCAAACGCTTAACCAGAATGGCCTAGGGAAAAAATACACATACCGTTATAATCGGGCGAGTTTCTACTTTCAGATGCAATAGGAATTTTTGGGTTAGGTCAATCCGTTCGCGAGATATGGGACTTTGAAGCCAAGAAATGGTTGAGAAGGCAAAGAATTTTTCGCAATTCTGCAGCTACAAACGCTTAACCAGAATGGCCTAGGGAAAAAATACAAAAACCGTTGTAATCGGGCGAGTTTCTACTTTCAGATGCAATAGGAATTTTTGGGTTAGGTCAATCCGTTCGCGAGATATGGGGGTTTGAAGACACGAAATGGTTGAGAAGGCAAAAAATTTTTCGCAATTCTGTTGCTCCGAACGCTTAACCAGAATGGCCTAGGGAAAAAATACACATACCGTTGTAATCGGGCGAGTTTCTACTTTCAGATGCAATAGGAATTTTTGGGTTAGGTCAATCCGTTCGCGAGATATGGGTATTTGAAGCCAAGAAATGGTTGAGAAGGCAAAAAATTTTCCGCAATTCTGCTGCTCCAAACGCTTAACCAGAATGGCCTAGGGAAAAAATACACATACCGTTGTAATCGGGCGTGTTTCTACTTTCAGATGCAATAGGAATTTTTGGGTTAGGTCAATCCGTTCGCGAGATATGGGAGTTTGAAGACACGAAATGGTTGAGAAGGCAAAAAATTTTTCGCAATTCTGTTGCTCCGAACGCTTATCCAGAATGGCCTAGGGAAAAAATACACATACCGTTGTAATCGGGCGAGTTTCTACTTTCAGATGCAACAGGAATTTTGGGGTTAGGTCAATCCTTTCGCGAGATATGGGAGTTTGAAGCTAAGAAATGGTTGAGAAGCCAACAAATTTTTCGCACTTCTGCTGCTCCAAACGCTTAACCAGAATGGCCTAGGGGAAAAATACACATACCGTTATAATCGGGCGAGTTTCTTCTTTCAGATGCAATAGGAATTTTTGGGTTAGGTCAATCCGTTCGCGAGATATGGGACTTTGAAGCCAAGAAATGGTTGAGAAGGCAAAAAATTTTTCGTAATTCTGCTGCTCCAAACGCTAAACCAGATTGGCCTAGGGAAAAAATACACATACCGTTGTAATCGGGCGAGTTTCTACTTTCAGATGCAATAGGAATTTTTGGGTTAGGTCAATCCGTTCGCGAGATATGGGACTTTGAAGCCAAGGAATGGTTGAGAAGGCAAAAAATTTTTCGCAATTCTGCTGCTCCAAACGCTTAACCAGAACGGCCTAGGGAAAAAATACAAAAACCGTTGTAATCGGGCGAGTTTCTACTTTCAGATGCAATAGGAATTTTTGGGTTAGGTTAATCCGTTCGCGAGATATGGGACTTTGAAGCCAAGAAATGTTTGTGAAGGCAAAGAATTTTTCGCAATTCTGCAGCTACAAACGCTTAACCAGAATGGCCTAGGGAAAAAATACAAAAACCGTTGTAATCGGGCGAGTTTCTACTTTCAGATGCAATAGGAATTTTTGGGTTAGGTCAATCCGTTCGCGAGATATGGGAGTTTGAAGCCAAGAAATGGTAGAGAAGGCAAAAAATTTTTCACAATTCTGCTGCTCCAAACGCTTAACCAGAACGGCCTAGGGATAAAATAGAAATACCGTTGTAATCGGGCGAGTTTCTACTTTCAGATGCAACAGGAATTTTTGGGTTAGGTCAATCCGTTCGCGAGATATGGGAGTTTGAAGCTAAGAAATGGTTGAGAAGACGACAAATTTTTCGCGCTTCTGCTGCTCCAAACGCTTAACCAGAATGGCCTAGGGAAAAAATACACATACCGTTATAATCGGGCGAGTTTCTACTTTCAGATGCAATAGGAATTTTTGGGTTAGGTCAATCCGTTCGCGAGATATGGGACTTTGAAGCCAAGAAATGGTAGAGAAGGCAAATAATTTTTCGCAATTCTGCTGCTCCAAACGCTTAACCAGAATGGCCTAGGGAAAAAATACACATACCGTTATAATCGGGCGAGTTTCTACTTTCAGATGCAATAGGAATTTTTGGGTTAGGTCAATCCGTTCGCGAGATATGGGACTTTGAAGCCAAGAAATGGTTGAGAAGGCAAAGAATTTTTCGCAATTCTGCAGCTACAAACGCTTAACCAGAATGGCCTAGGGAAAAAATACAAAAACCGTTGTAATCGGGCGAGTTTCTACTTTCAGATGCAATAGGAATTTTTGGGTTAGGTCAATCCGTTCGCGAGATATGGGGGTTTGAAGACACGAAATGGTTGAGAAGGCAAAAAATTTTTCGCAATTCTGTTGCTCCGAACGCTTAACCAGAATGGCCTAGGGAAAAAATACACATACCGTTGTAATCGGGCGAGTTTCTACTTTCAGATGCAACAGGAATTTTTGGGTTAGGTCAATCCGTTCGCGAGATATGGGACTTTGAAGCCAAGAAATGGTTGAGAAGGCAAAGAATTTTTCGCAATTCTGCAGCTACAAACGCTTAACCAGAATGGCCTAGGGAAAAAATACAAAAACCGTTGTAATCGGGCGAGTTTCTACTTTCAGATGTCATAGGAATTTTTGGGTTAGGTCAATCCGTTCGCGAGATATGGGAGTTTGAAGACACGAAATGGTTGAGAAGGCAAAAAATTTTTCGCAATTCTGCTGCTCCAAACGCTTAACCAGAATGGCCTAGGGAAAAAATACACATACCGTTGTAATCGGGCGAGTTTCTACTTTCAGATGCAATAGGAGTTTTTGGGTTAGGTCAATCCGTTCGCGAGATATGGGTATTTGAAGCCAAGAAATGGTTGAGAAGGCAAAAAATTTTTCGCAATTCTGCTGCTCCAAACGCTTAACCAGAATGGCCTAGGGAAAAAATACACATACCGTTGTAATCGGGCGTGTTTCTACTTTCAGATGCAATAGGAATTTTTGGGTTAGGTCAATCCGTTCGCGAGATATGGGAGTTTGAAGACACGAAATGGTTGAGAAGGCAAAAAATTTTTCGCAATTCTGTTGCTCCGAACGCTTAACCAGAATGGCCTAGGGAAAAAATACACATACCGTTGTAATCGGGCGAGTTTCTACTTTCAGATGCAACAGGAATTTCTGGGTTAGGTCAATCCTTTCGCGAGATATGGGAGTTTGAAACTAAGAAATGGTTGAGAAGCCAACAAATTTTTCGCACTTCTGCTGCTCCAAACGCTTAACCAGAATGGCCTAGGGGAAAAATACACATACCGTTATAATCGGGCGAGTTTCTACTTTCAGATGCAATAGGAATTTTTGGGTTAGGTCAATCCGTTCGCGAGATATGGGACTTTGAAGCCAAGAAATGGTTGAGAAGGCAAAAAATTTTTCGTAATTCTGCTGCTCCAAACGCTAAACCAGATTGGCCTAGGGAAAAAATACAAAAACCGTTGTAATCGGGCGAGTTTCTACTTTCAGATGCAATAGGAATTTTTGGGTTAGGTCAATCCGTTCGCGAGATATGGGAGTTTGAAGACACGAAATGGTTGAGAAGGCAAAAAATTTTTCGCAATTCTGTTGCTCCGAACGCTTAACCAGAATGGCCTAGGGAAAAAATACACATACCGTTGTAATCGGGCGAGTTTCTACTTTCAGATGCAACAGGAATTTTTGGGTTAGGTCAATCCTTTCGCGAGATATGGGAGTTTGAAGCTAAGAAATGGTTGAGAAGCCAACAAATTTTTCGCAATTCTGCTGCTCCAAACGCTTAACCAGAATGGCCTAGGGGAAAAATACACATACCGTTATAATCGGGCGAGTTTCTACTTTCAGATGCAATAGGAATTTTTGGGTTAGGTCAATCCGTTCACGAGATATGGGACTTTGAAGCCAAGAAATGGTTGAGAAGGCAAAAAATTTTTCGTAATTCTGCTGCTCCAAACGCTAAACCAGATTGGCGCAGGGAAAAAATACACATACCGTTGTAATCGGGCGAGTTTCTACTTTCAGATGCAATAGGAATTTTTGGGTTAGGTCAATCCGTTCGCGAGATATGGGACTTTGAAGCCAAGAAATGGTTGAGAAGGCAAAAAATTTTTCGCAATTCTGCTGCTCCAAACGCTTAACCAGAACGGCCTAGGGAAAAAATACAAAAACCGTTGTAATCGGGCGAGCTTCTACTTTCAGATGCAATAGGAATTTTTGGGTTAGGTTAATCCGTTCGCGAGATATGGGACTTTGAAGCCAAGAAATGGTTGAGAAGGCAAAGAATTTTTCGCAATTCTGCAGCTACAAACGCTTAACCAGAATGGCCTAGGGAAAAAATACAAAAACCGTTGTAATCGGGCGAGTTTCTACTTTCAGATGCAATAGGAATTTTTGGGTTAGGTCAATCCGTTCGCGAGATATGGGAGTTTGAAGCCAAGAAATGGTAGAGAAGGCAAAAAATTTTTCACAATTCTGCTGCTCCAAACGCTTAACCAGAACGGCCTAGGGAAAAAATACACATACCGTTGTAATCGGGCGAGTTTCTACTTTCAGATGCAACAGGAATTTTTGGGATAGGTCAATCCTTTCGCGAGATATGGGAGTTTGAAGCTAAGAAATGGTTGAGAAGCCAACAAATTTTTCGCACTTCTGCTGCTCCAAACGCTTAACCAGAATGGCCTAGGGGAAAAATACACATACCGTTATAATCGGGCGAGTTTCTACTTTCAGATGCAATAGGAATTTTTGGGTTAGGTCAATCCGTTCGCGAGATATGGGACTTTGAAGCCAAGAAATGGTTGAGAAGGCAAAAAATTTTTCGTAATTCTGCTGCTCCAAACGCTAAACCAGATTGGCCTAGGGAAAAAATACAAAAACCGTTGTAATCGGGCGAGTTTCTACTTTCAGATGCAATAGGAATTTTTGGGTTAGGTCAATCCGTTCGCGAGATATGGGAGTTTGAAGACACGAAATGGTTGAGAAGGCAAAAAATTTTTCGCAATTCTGTTAATCCGAACGCTTAACCAGAATGGCCTAGGGAAAAAATACACATACCGTTGTAATCGGGCGAGTTTCTACTTTCAGATGCAACAGGAATTTTTGGGTTAGGTCAATCCTTTCGCGAGATATGGGAGTTTGAAGCTAAGAAATGGTAGAGAAGGCAAATAATTTTTCGCAATTCTGCTGCTCCAAACGCTTAACCAGAATGGCCTAGGGAAAAAATACACATACCGTTATAATCGGGCGAGTTTCTACTTTCAGATGCAATAGGAATTTTTGGGTTAGGTCAATCCGTTCGCGAGATATGGGACTTTGAAGCCAAGAAATGGTTGAGAAGGCAAAGAATTTTTCGCAATTCTGCAGCTACAAACGCTTAACCAGAATGGCCTAGGGAAAAAATACAAAAACCGTTGTAATCGGGCGAGTTTCTACTTTCAGATGCAATAGGAATTTTTGGGTTAGGTCAATCCGTTCGCGAGATATGGGGGTTTGAAGACACGAAATGGTTGAGAAGGCAAAAAATTTTTCGCAATTCTGTTGCTCCGAACGCTTAACCAGAATGGCCTAGGGAAAAAATACACATACCGTTGTAATCGGGCGAGTTTCTACTTTCAGATGCAACAGGAATTTTTGGGTTAGGTCAATCCGTTCGCGAGATATGGGAGTTTGAAGCTAAGAAATGGTTGAGAAGACAACAAATTTTTCGCACTTCTGCTGCTCCAAACGCTTAACCAGAATGGCCTAGGGAAAAAATAAACATACCGTTGTAATCGGGCGAGTTTCTACTTTCAGATGCAATAGGAATTTTTGGGTTAGGTCAATCCGTTCGCGAGATATGGGACTTTGAAGCCAAGAAATGGTTGAGAAGGCAAAAAATTTTTCGCAATTCTGCTGCTCCAAACGCTTAACCAGAACGGCCTAGGGAAAAAATACAAAAACCGTTGTAATCGGGCGAGTTTCTACTTTCAGATGCAATAGGAATTTTTGGGTTAGGTTAATCCGTTCGCGAGATATGGGACTTTGAAGCCAAGAAATGGTTGAGAAGGCAAAGAATTTTTCGCAATTCTGCAGCTACAAACGCTTAACCAGAATGGCCTAGGGAAAAAATACAAAAACCGTTGTAATCGGGCGAGTTTCTACTTTCAGATGTCATAGGAATTTTTGGGTTAGGTCAATCCGTTCGCGAGATATGGGAGTTTGAAGACACGAAATGGTTGAGAAGGCAAAAAATTTTTCGCAATTCTGCTGCTCCAAACGCTTAACCAGAATGGCCTAGGGAAAAAATACACATACCGTTGTAATCGGGAGAGTTTCTACTTTCAGATGCAATAGGAATTTTTGGGTTAGGTCAATCCGTTCGCGAGATATGGGAGTTTGAAGACACGAAATGGTTGAGAAGGCAAAAAATTTTTCGCAATTCTTCTGCTCCGATCGCTTAACCAGAATGGCCTAGGGAAAAAATACACATACCGTTGTAATCGCGCGAGTTTCTACTTTCAGATGCAACAGGAATTTTTGGGTTAGGTCAATCCGTTCGCGAGATATGGGAGTTTGAAGCTAAGAAATGGTTGAGAAGACAACAAATTTTTCGCACTTCTGCTGCTCCAAACGCTTAACCAGAATGGCCTAGGGAAAAAATACACATACCGTTGAAATCGGGCGAGTTTCTACTTTCAGATGCAATAGGAATTTTTGGGTTAGGTCAATCCGTTCGCGAGATATGGGACTTTGAAGCCAAGAAATGGTTGAGAAGGCAAAAAATTTTTCGCAATTCTGCTGCTCCAAACGCTAAACCAGAATGGCCTAGGGAAAAAATACACATACCGTTGTAATCGGGCGAGTTTCTACTTTCAGATGCAATAGGAATTTTTGGGTTAGGTCAATCCGTTCGCGAGATATGGGTATTTGAAGCCAAGAAATGGTTGAGAAGGCAAAAAATTTTTCGCAATTCTGCTGCTCCAAACGCTTAACCAGAATGGCCTAGGGAAAAAATACACATACCGTTGTAATCGGGCGTGTTTCTACTTTCAGATGCAATAGGAATTTTTGGGTTAGGTCAATCCGTTCGCGAGATATGGGAGTTTGAAGACACGAAATGGTTGAGAAGGCAAAAAATTTTTCGCAATTCTGTTGCTCCGAACGCTTAACCAGAATGGCCTAGGGAAAAAATACACATACCGTTGTAATCGGGCGAGTTTCTACTTTCAGATGCAACAGGAATTTTTGGGTTAGGTCAATCCTTTCGCGAGATATGGGAGTTTGAAGCTAAGAAATGGTTGAGAAGCCAACAAATTTTTCGCACTTCTGCTGCTCCAAACGCTTAACCAGAATGGCCTAGGGGAAAAATACACATACCGTTATAATCGGGCGAGTTTCTACTTTCAGATGCAATAGGAATTTTTGGGTTAGGTCAATCCGTTCGCAAGATATGGGACTTTGAAGCCAAGAAATGGTTGAGAAGGCAAAAAATTTTTCGTAATTCTGCTGCTCCAAACGCTAAACCAGATTGGCCTAGGGAAAAAATACAAAAACCGTTGTAATCGGGCGAGTTTCTACTTTCAGATGCAATAGGAATTTTTGGGTTAGGTCAATCCGTTCGCGAGATATGGGAGTTTGAAGACACGAAATGGTTGAGAAGGCAAAAAATTTTTCGCAATTCTGTTGCTCCGAACGCTTAACCAGAATGGCCTAGGGAAAAAATACACATACCGTTGTAATCGGGCGAGTTTCTACTTTCAGATGCAACAGGAATTTTTGGGTTAGGTCAATCCTTTCGCGAGATATGGGAGTTTGAAGCTAAGAAATGGTTGAGAAGCCAACAAATTTTTCGCACTTCTGCTGCTCCAAACGCTTAACCAGAATGGCCTAGGGGAAAAATACACATACCGTTATAATCGGGCGAGTTTCTACTTTCAGATGCAATAGGAATTTTTGGGTTAGGTCAATCCGTTCGCGAGGTATGGGACTTTGAAGCCAAGAAATGGTTGAGAAGGCAAAAAATTTTTCGTAATTCTGCTGCTCCAAACGCTAAACCAGATTGGCGCAGGGAAAAAATACACATACCGTTGTAATCGGGCGAGTTTCTACTTTCAGATGCAATAGGAATTTTTGGGTTAGGTCAATCCGTTCGCGAGATATGGGACTTTGAAGCCAAGAAATGGTTGAGAAGGCAAAAAATTTTTCGCAATTCTGCTGCTCCAAACGCTTAACCAGAACGGCCTAGGGAAAAAATACAAAAACCGTTGTAATCGGGCGAGCTTCTACTTTCAGATGCAATAGGAATTTTTGGGTTAGGTTAATCCGTTCGCGAGATATGGGACTTTGAAGCCAAGAAATGGTTGAGAAGGCAAAGAATTTTTCGCAATTCTGCAGCTACAAACGCTTAACCAGAATGGCCTAGGGAAAAAATACAAAAACCGTTGTAATCGGGCGAGTTTCTACTTTCAGATGCAATAGGAATTTTTGGGTTAGGTCAATCCGTTCGCGAGATATGGGAGTTTGAAGCCAAGAAATGGTAGAGAAGGCAAAAAATTTTTCACAATTCTGCTGCTCCAAACGCTTAACCAGAACGGCCTAGGGAAAAAATACACATACCGTTGTAATCGGGCGAGTTTCTACTTTCAGATGCAACAGGAATTTTTGGGATAGGTCAATCCTTTCGCGAGATATGGGAGTTTGAAGCTAAGAAATGGTTGAGAAGCCAACAAATTTTTCGCACTTCTGCTGCTCCAAACGCTTAACCAGAATGGCCTAGGGGAAAAATACACATACCGTTATAATCGGGCGAGTTTCTACTTTCAGATGCAATAGGAATTTTTGGGTTAGGTCAATCCGTTCGCGAGATATGGGACTTTGAAGCCAAGAAATGGTTGAGAAGGCAAAAAATTTTTCGTAATTCTGCTGCTCCAAACGCTAAACCAGATTGGCCTAGGGAAAAAATACAAAAACCGTTGTAATCGGGCGAGTTTCTACTTTCAGATGCAATAGGAATTTTTGGGTTAGGTCAATCCGTTCGCGAGATATGGGAGTTTGAAGACACGAAATGGTTGAGAAGGCAAAAAATTTTTCGCAATTCTGTTGCTCCGAACGCTTAACCAGAATGGCCTAGGGAAAAAATACACATACCGTTGTAATCGGGCGAGTTTCTACTTTCAGATGCAACAGGAATTTTTGGGTTAGGTCAATCCTTTCGCGAGATATGGGAGTTTGAAGCTAAGAAATGGTTGAGAAGCCAACAAATTTTTCGCACTTCTGCTGCTCCAAACGCTTAACCAGAATGGCCTAGGGGAAAAATACACATACCGTTATAATCGGGCGAGTTTCTACTTTCAGATGCAATAGGAATTTTTGGGTTAGGTCAATCCGTTCGCGAGATATGGGACTTTGAAGCCAAGAAATGGTTGAGAAGGCAAAAAATTTTTCGTAATTCTGCTGCTCCAAACGCTAAACCAGATTGGCGCAGGGAAAAAATACACATACCGTTGTAATCGGGCGAGTTTCTACTTTCAGATGCAATAGGAATTTTTGGGTTAGGTCAATCCGTTCGCGAGATATGGGACTTTGAAGCCAAGAAATGGTTGAGAAGGCAAAAAATTTTTCGCAATTCTGCTGCTCCAAACGCTTAACCAGAACGGCCTAGGGAAAAAATACAAAAACCGTTGTAATCGGGCGAGCTTCTACTTTCAGATGCAATAGGAATTTTTGGGTTAGGTTAATCCGTTCGCGAGATATGGGACTTTGAAGCCAAGAAATGGTTGAGAAGGCAAAGAATTTTTCGCAATTCTGCAGCTACAAACGCTTAACCAGAATGGCCTAGGGAAAAAATACAAAAACCGTTGTAATCGGGCGAGTTTCTACTTTCAGATGCAATAGGAATTTTTGGGTTAGGTCAATCCGTTCGCGAGATATGGGAGTTTGAAGCCAAGAAATGGTAGAGAAGGCAAAAAATTTTTCACAATTCTGCTGCTCCAAACGCTTAACCAGAACGGCCTAGGGAAAAAATACACATACCGTTGTAATCGGGCGAGTTTCTACTTTCAGATGCAACAGGAATTTTTGGGTTAGGTCAATCCGTTCGCGAGATATGGGACTTTGAAGCCAAGAAATGGTTGAGAAGGCAAAAAATTTTTCGTAATTCTGCTGCTCCAAACGCTAAACCAGATTGGCCTAGGGAAAAAATACAAAAACCGTTGTAATCGGGCGAGTTTCTACTTTCAGATGCAATAGGAATTTTTGGGTTAGGTTAATCCGTTCGCGAGATATGGGACTTTGAAGCCAAGAAATGGTTGAGAAGGCAAAGAATTTTTCGCAATTCTGCAGCTACAAACGCTTAACCAGAATGGCCTAGGGAAAAAATACAAAAACCGTTGTAATCGGGCGAGTTTCTACTTTCAGATGCAATAGGAATTTTTGGGTTAGGTCAATCCGTTCGCGAGATATGGGAGTTTGAAGCCAAGAAATGGTAGAGAAGGCAAAAAATTTTTCACAATTCTGCTGCTCCAAACGCTTAACCAGAACGGCCTAGGGATAAAATAGAAAAACCGTTGTAATCGGGCGAGTTTCTACTTTCAGATGCAATAGGAATTTTTGGGTTAGGTCAATCCGTTCGCGAGATATGGGAGTTTGAATCCAAGAAATGGTAGAGAAGGCAAATAATTTTTCGCAATTCTGCTGCTCCAAACGCTTAACCAGAATGGCCTAGGGAAAAAATACACATACCGTTATAATCGGGCGAGTTTCTACTTTCAGATGCAATAGGAATTTTTGGGTTAGGTCAATCCGTACGCGAGATATGGGACTTTGAAGCCAAGAAATGGTTGAGAAGGCAAAAAATTTTTCGCAATTCTGCTGCTCCAAACGCTAAACCAGAATGGCCTAGGGAAAAAATACACATACCATTGTAATCGGGCGAGCTTCTACTTTCAGATGCAATAGGAATTTTTGGGTTAGGTCAATCCGTTCGCGAGATATGGGACTTTGAAGCCAAGAAATGGTTGAGAAGGCAAAAAATTTTTCGCAATTCTGCTGATCCAAACGCTTAACCAGAATGGCTTAGGAAAAAAATACACATACCGTTGTAATCGGGTGAGTTTCTACTTTCAGATGCCATAGGAATTTTTGGGTTAGGTCAATCCGTTCGCGAGATATGGGAGTTTGAAGCTAAGAAATGGTTGAGAAGGCAAAAAATTTTTCGCAATGCTGCTGCTCAAACGCTTAACCAGAATGGCCTAGGGAAAAAATACACATACCGTTGTAATCGGGCGAGTTTCTACCTTCAGATGCAATAGGAATTTTTGGGTTAGGTCAATCCGTTCGCGAGATATGGGAGTTTGAAGCCAAGAAATGGTAGAGAAGGCAAAAAATTTGTCGCAATTCTGCTGCTCCAAACGCTTAACCAGAATGGCCTAGGGAAAAAGTACACATACCGTTGTAATCGGGCGAGTTTCTACCTTCAGATGCAATAGGAATTTTTGGGTTAGGTCAATCCGTTCGCGAGATATGGGAGTTTGAAGCCAAGAAATGGTAGAGAAGGCAAAAAATTTTTCACAATTCTGCTGCTCCAAACGCTTAACCAGAACGGCCTAGGGAAAAAATAGAAAAACCGTTGTAATTGGGCGAGTTTCTACTTTCAGATGCAACAGGAATTTTTGGGTTAGGACAATCAGTTCGCGAGATATGGGAGTTTGAAGCCAAGAAATGGTAGAGAAGGCAAAAAATTTTTCGCAATGCTGCTGCTCAATCGCTTAACCAGAATGGCCTAGGGAAAAAATACACATACCGTTGTAATCGGGCGAGTTTCTACCTTCAGATGCAATAGGAATTTTTGGGTTAGGTCAATCCGTTCGCGAGATATGGGAGTTTGAAGCCAAGAAATGGTAGAGAAGGCAAAAAATTTGTCGCAATTCTGCTGCTCCAAACGCTTAACCAGAATGGCCTAGGGAAAAAGTACACATACCGTTGTAATCGGGCGAGTTTCTACCTTCAGATGCAATAGGAATTTTTGGGTTAGGTCAATCCGTTCGCGAGATATGGGACTTTGAAGCCAAGAAATGGTTGAGAAGGCAAAGAATTTTTCGCAATTCTGCAGCTACAAACGCTTAACCAGAATGGCCTAGGGAAAAAATACAAAAACCGTTGTAATCGGGCGAGTTTCTACTTTCAGATGCAATAGGAATTTTTGGGTTAGGTCAATCCGTTCGCGAGATATGGGAGTTTGAAGCCAAGAAATGGTAGAGAAGGCAAAAAATTTTTCACAATTCTGCTGCTCCAAACGCTTAACCAGAACGGCCTAGGGATAAAATAGAAAAACCGTTGTAATCGGGCGAGTTTCTACTTTCAGATGCAATAGGAATTTTTGGGTTAGGTCAATCCGTTCGCGAGATATGGGAGTTTGAATCCAAGAAATGGTAGAGAAGGCAAATAATTTTTCGCAATTCTGCTGCTCCAAACGCTTAACCAGAATGGCCTAGGGAAAAAATACACATACCGTTATAATCGGGCGAGTTTCTACTTTCAGATGCAATAGGAATTTTTGGGTTAGGTCAATCCGTACGCGAGATATGGGACTTTGAAGCCAAGAAATGGTTGAGAAGGCAAAAAATTTTTCGCAATTCTGCTGCTCCAAACGCTAAACCAGAATGGCCTAGGGAAAAAATACACATACCATTGTAATCGGGCGAGCTTCTACTTTCAGATGCAATAGGAATTTTTGGGTTAGGTCAATCCGTTCGCGAGATATGGGACTTTGAAGCCAAGAAATGGTAGAGAAGGCAAAAAATTTGTCGCAATTCTGCTGCTCCAAACGCTTAACCAGAATGGCCTAGGGAAAAAGTACACATACCGTTGTAATCGGGCGAGTTTCTACCTTCAGATGCAATAGGAATTTTTGGGTTAGGTCAATCCGTTCGCGAGATATGGGAGTTTGAAGCCAAGAAATGGTAGAGAAGGCAAAAAATTTTTCACAATTCTGCTGCTCCAAACGCTTAACCAGAACGGCCTAGGGAAAAAATAGAAAAACCGTTGTAATTGGGCGAGTTTCTACTTTCAGATGCAACAGGAATTTTTGGGTTAGGACAATCAGTTCGCGAGATATGGGAGTTTGAAGCCAAGAAATGGTAGAGAAGGCAAAAAATTTTTCGCAATTCTGCTGCTCCAAACGCTTAACCAGAATGGCCTAGGGAAAAAATACACATACCGTTATAATCGGGCGAGTTTCTACTTTCAGATCCAATAGTAATTTTTGGGTAAGGTCAATCCGTTCGCGAGATATGGGAGTTTGAAGCTAAGAAATGGTTGAGAAGACAACAAATTTTTCGCAGTTCTGCTGCTCCAAACGCTTAACCAGAATGGCCTAGGGAAAAAATACACATACCGTTATAATCGGGCGAGTTTCTACTTTCAGATGCAATAGGAATTTTTGGGTTAGGACAATCAGTTCGCGAGATATGGGAGTTTGAAGCCAAGAAATGGTAGAGAAGGCAAAAAATTTTTCGCAATTCTGCTGCTCCAAACGCTTAACCAGAATGGCCTAGGGAAAAAATACACATACCGTTATAATCGGGCGAGTTTCTACTTTCAGATCCAATAGTAATTTTTGGGTAAGGTCAATCCGTTCGCGAGATATGGGAGTTTGAAGCTAAGAAATGGTTGAGAAGACAACAAATTTTTCGCAGTTCTGCTGCTCCAAACGCTTAACCAGAACGGCCTAGGGAAAAAATAGAAAAACCGTTGTAATTGGGCGAGTTTCTACTTTCAGATGCAACAGGAATTTTTGGGTTAGGACAATCAGTTCGCGAGATATGGGAGTTTGAAGCCAAGAAATGGTAGAGAAGGCAAAAAATTTTTCGCAATTCTGCTGCTCCAAACGCTTAACCAGAATGGCCTAGGGAAAAAATACACATACCGTTATAATCGGGCGAGTTTCTACTTTCAGATCCAATAGTAATTTTTGGGTAAGGTCAATCCGTTCGCGAGATATGGGAGTTTGAAGCTAAGAAATGGTTGAGAAGACAACAAATTTTTCGCACTTCTGCTGCTCCAAACGCTTAACCAGAATGGCCTAGGGAAAAAATACACATACCGTTATAATCGGGCGAGTTTCTACTTTCAGATGCAACAGGAATTTTTGGGTTAGTTCAATCCGTTCGCGAGATATGGGAGTCTGAAGCTAAGAAATGGTTGAGAAGACAACAAATTTTTCGCGCTTCTGCTGCTCCAAACGCTTAACCAGAATGGCCTAGGGAAAAAATACACATACCGTTATAATCGGGCGAGTTTCTACTTTCAGATGCAAAAGGAATTTTTGGGTTAGGTCAATCCGTTCGCGAGATATGGGAGTTTGAATCCAAGAAATGGTAGAGAAGGCAAATAATTTTTCGCAATTCTGCTGCTCCAAACGCTTAACCAGAATGGCCTAGGGAAAAAATACACATACCGTTACAATCGGGCGAGTTTCTACTTTCAGATGCAATAGGAATTTTTGGGTTAGGTCAATCCGTACGCGAGATATGGGACTTTGAAGCCAAGAAATGGTTGAGAAGGCAAAAAATTTTTCGCAATTCTGCTGCTCCAAACGCTAAACCAGAATGGCCTAGGGAAAAAGTACACATACCGTTGTAATCGGGCGAGTTTCTACCTTCAGATGCAATAGGAATTTTTGGGTTAGGTCAATCCGTTCGCGAGATATGGGAGTTTGAAGCCAAGAAATGGTAGAGAAGGCAAAAAATTTTTCACAATTCTGCTGCTCCAAACGCTTAACCAGAACGGCCTAGGGAAAAAATAGAAAAACCGTTGTAATTGGGCGAGTTTCTACTTTCAGATGCAACAGGAATTTTTGGGTTAGGACAATCAGTTCGCGAGATATGGGAGTTTGAAGCCAAGAAATGGTAGAGAAGGCAAAAAATTTTTCGCAATTCTGCTGCTCCAAACGCTTAACCAGAATGGCCTAGGGAAAAAATACACATACCGTTATAATCGGGCGAGTTTCTACTTTCAGACCCAATAGTAATTTTTGGGTAAGGTCAATCCGTTCGCGAGATATGGGAGTTTGAAGCTAAGAAATGGTTGAGAAGACAACAAATTTTTCGCACTTCTGCTGCTCCAAACGCTTAACCAGAATGGCCTAGGGAAAAAATACACATACCGTTATAATCGGGCGAGTTTCTACTTTCAGATGCAATAGGAATTTTTGGGTTAGGTCAATCCGTTCGAGAGATATGGGAGTTTGAAGACACGAAATGGTTGAGAAGGCAAAAAATTGTTCGCAATTCTGTTGCTCCGAAGGCTTAACCAGAATGGCCTAGGGAAAAAATACACATACCGTTGTAATCGGGCGAGTTTCTACTTTCAGATGCAACAGGAATTTTTGGGTTAGGTCAATCCGTTCGCGAGATATGGGAGTTTGAAGCTAAGGAATGGTTGAGAAGGCAAAAAATTTTTCGCAAAGCTGCTGCTCCAAACGCTTAACCAGAATGGCCTAGGGATAAAATAGAAAAACCGTTGTAATCGGGCGAGTTTCTACTTTCAGATGCAACAGGAATTTTTGGGTTAGGTCAATCCGTTCGCGAGATATGGGAGTCTGAAGCTAAGAAATGGTTGAGAAGACAACAAATTTTTCGCGCTTCTGCTGCTCCAAACGCTTAACCAGAATGGCCTATGGAAAAAATACACATACCGTTATAATCGGGCGAGTTTCTACTTTCAGATGCAATAGGAATTTTTGGGTTAGGTCAATCCGTTCGCGAGATATGGGAGTTTGAATCCAAGAAATGGTAGAGAAGGCAAATAATTTTTCGCAATTCTGCTGCTCCAAACGCTAAACCAGAATGGCCTAGGGAAAAAATACACATACCGTTGTAATCGGGCGAGCTTCTACTTTCAGATGCAATAGGAATTTTTGGGTTAGGTCAATCCGTTCGCGAGATATGGGACTTTGAAGCCAAGAAATGGTTGAGAAGGCAAAAAATTTTTCGCAATTCTGCTGATCCAAACGCTTAACCAGAATGGCTTAGGAAAAAAATACACATACCGTTGTAATCGGGTGAGTTTCTACTTTCAGATGCCATAGGAATTTTTGGGTTAGGTCAATCCGTTCGCGAGATATGGGAGTTTGAAGCTAAGAAATGGTTGAGAAGGCAAAAAATTTTTCGCAATGCTGCTGCTCAAACGCTTAACCAGAATGGCCTAGGGAAAAAATACACATACCGTTGTAATCGGGCGAGTTTCTACCTTCAGATGCAATAGGAATTTTTGGGTTAGGTCAATCCGTTCGCGAGATATGGGAGTTTGAAGCCAAGAAATGGTAGAGAAGGCAAAAAATTTGTCGCAATTCTGCTGCTCCAAACGCTTAACCAGAATGGCCTAGGGAAAAAGTACACATACCGTTGTAATCGGGCGAGTTTCTACCTTCAGATGCAATAGGAATTTTTGGGTTAGGTCAATCCGTTCGCGAGATATGGGAGTTTGAAGCCAAGAAATGGTAGAGAAGGCAAAAAATTTTTCACAATTCTGCTGCTCCAAACGCTTAACCAGAACGGCCTAGGGAAAAAATAGAAAAACCGTTGTAATTGGGCGAGTTTCTACTTTCAGATGCAACAGGAATTTTTGGGTTAGGACAATCAGTTCGCGAGATATGGGAGTTTGAAGCCAAGAAATGGTAGAGAAGGCAAAAAATTTTTCGCAATTCTGCTGCTACAAACGCTTAACCAGAATGGCCTAGGGAAAAAATACACATACCGTTATAATCGGGCGAGTTTCTACTTTCAGATCCAATAGTAATTTTTGGGTAAGGTCAATCCGTTCGCGAGATATGGGAGTTTGAAGCTAAGAAATGGTTGAGAAGACAACAAATTTTTCGCACTTCTGCTGCTCCAAACGCTTAACCAGAATGGCCTAGGGAAAAAATACACATACCGTTGTAATCGGGCGAGTTTCTACTTCCAGATGCAACAGGAATTTTTGGGTTAGGTCAATCCGTTCGCGAGATATGGGAGTTTGAAGCTAAGAAATGGTTGAGAAGGCAAAAAATTTTTCGCAAAGCTGCTGCTCCAAACGCTTAACCAGAATGGCCTAGGGAAAAAATACACATACCGTTGTAATCGAGCGAGTTTCTACCATCAGATGCAATAGGAATTTTTGGGTTAGGTCAATCCGTTCGCGAGATATGGGAGTTTGAAGCCAAGAAATGGTAGAGAAGGCAAAAAATTTTTCACAATTCTGCTGCTCCAAACGCTTAACCAGAACGGCCTAGGGAAAAAATAGAAAAACCGTTGTAATCGGGCGAGTTTCTACTTTCAGATGCAACAGGAATTTTTGGGTTAGGTCAATCCGTTCGCGAGGTATGGGAGTTTGAAGCCAAGAAATGGTAGAGAAGGCAAAAAATTTTTCACAATTCTGCTGCTCCAAACGCTTAACCAGAACGGCCTAGGGAAAAAATAGAAAACCCGTTGTAATCGGGCGAGACTCTACTTTCAGATGCAACAGGAATTTTTGGGTTAGGTCAATCCGTTCGCGAGATATGGGAGTTTGAAGCTAAGAAATGGTTGAGAAGACAACAAATTTTTCGCACTTCTGCTGCTCCAAACGCTTAACCAGAATGGCCTAGGGAAAAAATACACATACCGTTATAATCGGGCGAGTTTCTACTTTCAGATGCAATAGGAATTTTTGGGTTAGGTCAATCCGTTCACGAGATATGGGAGTCTGAAGCCAAGAAATGGTTGAGAAGGCAAAAAATTTTTCGCAATTCTGCTGCTCCAAACGCTTAACCAGAATGGCCTAGGGAAAAAATACACATACCGTTGTAATCGGGCGAGTTTCTACCTTCAGATGCAATAGGAATTTTTGGGTTAGGTCAATCCGTTCGCGAGATATGGGAGTTTGAAGCCAAGAAATGGTAGAGAAGGCAAAAAATTTTTCACAATTCTGCTGCTCCAAAAGCTTAACCAGAATGGCCTAGGGAAAAAATACACGTACCGTTGTAATCAGGCGAGTTTCTACTTTCAGATGCAATAGGAATTTTTGGGTTAGGTCAATCCGTTCGCGAGATATGGGACTTTGAAGCCAAGAAATGGGTGAGAAGGCAATAAATTTTTCGCAATTCTGCTGCTCCAAACGCTTAACCAGAATGGCTTAGGGAAAAAATACAAAAACCGTTGTAATCGGGCGACTTTCTACTTCCAGATGCAATAGGAATTTTTGGGTTAGGTCAATCCGTTCGCGAGATATGGGAGTTTGAAGACACGAAATGGTTGAGAAGGCAACAAATTTTTCGCAATTCTGTTGCTCCGAACGCTTAACCAGAATGGCCTGGGGAAAAAATACACATACCGTTGTAATCGGGCGAGTTTCTACTTTCAGATGCAACAGGAATTTTTGGGTTAGGTCAATCCTTTCGCGAGATATTGGAGTTTGAAGCTAAGAAATGGTTGAGAAGACAACAAATTTTTCGCACTTCTGCTGCTCCAAACGCTTAACCAGAATGGCCTAGGGAAAAAATACACATACCGTTATAATCGGGCGAGATTCTACTTTCAGATGCAATAGGAATTTTTGGGTTAGGTCAATCCGTTCACGAGATATGGGAGTCTGAAGCCAAGAAATGGTTGAGAAGGCAAAAAATTTTTCGCAATTCTGCTGCTACAAACGCTTAACCAGAATGGCCTAGGGAAAAAATACATATACCGTTGTAATCGGGCGAGTTTCTACCTTCATATGCAATAGGAATTTTTGGGTTAGGTCAATCCGTTCGCGAGATATGGGAGTTTGAAGCCAAGAAATGGTAGAGAAGGCAAAAAATTTTTCACAATTCTGCTGCTCCAAAAGCTTAACCAGAATGGCCTAGGGAAAGAATACACGTACCGTTGTAATCAGGCGAGTTTCTACTTTCAGATGCAATAGGAATTTTTGGGTTAGGTCAATCCGTTCGCGAGATATGGGACTTTGAAGCCAAGAAATGGTTGAGAAGGCAAAAAATTTTTCGCAATTCTGCTGCTACAAACGCTTAACCAGAATGGCCTAGGGAAAAAATACACATACCGTTGTAATCGGGCGAGTTTCTACTTTCAGATGCAATAGGAATTTTTGGGTTAGGTCAATCCGTTCGCGAGATATGGGACTTTGAAGCCAAGAAATGGTTGAGAAGGCAAAAAATTTTTCGCAATTCTGCTGCTCCAAACGCTAAACCAGAATGGCCTAGGGAAAAAATACACATACCGTTGTAATCGGGCGAGTTTCTACTTTCAGATGCAATAGGAATTTTTGGGTTAGGTCAATCCGTTCGCGAGATATGGGACTTTGAAGCCAAGAAATGGGTGAGAAGGCAATAAATTTTTCGCAATTCTGCTGCTCCAAACGCTTAACCAGAATGGCTTAGGGAAAAAATACAAAAACCGTTGTAATTGGGCGAGTTTCTACTTTCAGATGCAACAGGAATTTTTGGGTTAGGACAATCAGTTCGCGAGATATGGGAGTTTGAAGCCAAGAAATGGTAGAGAAGGCAAAAAATTTTTCGCAATTCTGCTGCTACAAACGCTTAACCAGAATGGCCTAGGGAAAAAATACACATACCGTTATAATCGGGCGAGTTTCTACTTTCAGATCCAATAGTAATTTTTGGGTAAGGTCAATCCGTTCGCGAGATATGGGAGTTTGAAGCTAAGAAATGGTTGAGAAGACAACAAATTTTTCGCACTTCTGCTGCTCCAAACGCTTAACCAGAATGGCCTAGGGAAAAAATAGAAAAACCGTTGTAATCGGGCGAGTTTCTACTTTCAGATGGAACAGGAATTTTCGGGTTAGGTCAATCCGTTCGCGAGATATGGGAGTTTGAAGCTAAGAAATGGTTGAGAAGACAACAAATTTTTCGCACTTCTGCTGCTCCAAACGCTTAACCAGAATGGCCTAGGGAAAAAATACACATACCGTTATAATCGGGCGAGTTTCTACTTTCAGATGCAATAGGAATTTTTGGGTTAGGTCAATCCGTTCACGAGATATGGGAGTCTGAAGCCAAGAAATGGTTGAGAAGGCAAAAAATTTTTCGCAATTCTGCTGCTCCAAACGCTTAACCAGAATGGCCTAGGGAAAAAATACACATACCGTTGTAATCGGGCGAGTTTCTACCTTCAGATGCAATAGGAATTTTTGGGTTAGGTCAATCCGTTCGCGAGATATGGGAGTTTGAAGCCAAGAAATGGTAGAGAAGGCAAAAAATTTTTCACAATTCTGCTGCTCCAAAAGCTTAACCAGAATGGCCTAGGGAAAAAATACACATACCGTTGTAATCAGGCGAGTTTCTACTTTCAGATGCAATAGGAATTTTTGGGTTAAGTCAATCCGTTCGCGAGATATGGGACTTTGAAGCCAAGAAATGGGTGAGAAGGCAATAAATTTTTCGCAATTCTGCTGCTCCAAACGCTTAACCAGAATGGCTTAGGGAAAAAATACAAAAACCGTTGTAATCGGGCGACTTTCTACTTCCAGATGCAATAGGAATTTTTGGGTTAGGTCAATCCGTTCGCGAGATATGGGAGTTTGAAGACACGAAATGGTTGAGAAGGCAACAAATTTTTCGCAATTCTGTTGCTCCGAACGCTCAACCAGAATGGCCTAGGGAAAAAATACACATACCGTTGTAATCGGGCGAGTTTCTACTTTCAGATGCAACAGGAATTTTTGGGTTAGGTCAATCCTTTCGCGAGATATGGGAGTCTGAAGCCAAGAAATGGTTGAGAAGGCAAAAAATTTTTCGCAATTCTGCTGCTACAAACGCTTAACCAGAATGGCCTAGGGAAAAAATACATATACCGTTGTAATCGGGCGAGTTTCTACCTTCATATGCAATAGGAATTTTTGGGTTAGGTCAATCCGTTCGCGAGATATGGGAGTTTGAAGCCAAGAAATGGTAGAGAAGGCAAAAAATTTTTCACAATTCTGCTGCTCCAAAAGCTTAACCAGAATGGCCTAGGGAAAGAATACACGTACCGTTGTAATCAGGCGAGTTTCTACTTTCAGATGCAATAGGAATTTTTGGGTTAGGTCAATCCGTTCGCGAGATATGGGACTTTGAAGCCAAGAAATGGTTGAGAAGGCAAAAAATTTTTCGCAATTCTGCTGCTACAAACGCTTAACCAGAATGGCCTAGGGAAAAAATACACATACCGTTGTAATCGGGCGAGTTTCTACTTTCAGATGCAATAGGAATTTTTGGGTTAGGTCAATCCGTTCGCGAGATATGGGACTTTGAAGCCAAGAAATGGTTGAGAAGGCAAAAAATTTTTCGCAATTCTGCTGCTCCAAACGCTAAACCAGAATGGCCTAGGGAAAAAATACACATACCGTTGTAATCGGGCGAGTTTCTACTTTCAGATGCAATAGGAATTTTTGGGTTAGGTCAATCCGTTCGCGAGATATGGGACTTTGAAGCCAAGAAATGGGTGAGAAGGCAATAAATTTTTCGCAATTCTGCTGCTCCAAACGCTTAACCAGAATGGCTTAGGGAAAAAATACAAAAACCGTTGTAATCGGGCGAGTTTCTACTTCCAGATGCAATAGGAATTTTTGGGTTAGGTCAATCCGTTCGCGAGATATGGGAGTTTGAAGCCAAGAAATGGTTGAGAAGGAAAAAAATTTTTCGCAATTCTGCTGCTACAAACGCTTAACCAGAATGGCCTAGGGAAAAAATACACATACCGTTGTAATCGGGCGAGTTTCTACTTTCAGATGCAATAGGAATTTTTGGGTTAGGTCAATCCGTTCGTGAGATATGGGACTTTGAAGCCAAGAAATGGTTGAGAAGGCAAAAAATTTTTCGCAATTCTGCTGCTCCAAACGCTAAACCAGAATGGCCTAGGGAAAAAATACACATACCGTTGTAATCGGGCGAGTTTCTACTTTCAGATGCAATAGGAATTTTTGGGTTAGGTCAATCCGTTCGCGAGATATGGGACTTTGAAGCCAAGAAATGGGTGAGAAGGCAATAAATTTTTCGCAATTCTGCTGCTCCAAACGCTTAACCAGAATGGCTTAGGGAAAAAATACAAAAACCGTTGTAATCGGGCGAGTTTCTACTTCCAGATACAATAGGAATTTTTGGGTTAGGTCATTCCGTTCGCGAGATATGGGAGTTTGAAGCCAAGAAATGGTAGAGAAGGCAAAAAATTTTTCACAATTCTGCTGCTCCAAAAGCTCAACCAGAATGGCCTAGGGAAAAAATACACGTACCGTTGTAATCAGGCGAGTTTCTACTTTCAGATGCAATAGGAATTTTTGGGTTAGGTCAATCCGTTCGCGAGATATGGGACTTTGAAGCCAAGAAATGGTTGAGAAGGCAAAAAATTTGTCGCAATTCTGCTGCTCCAAACGCTAAACCAGAATGGCCTAGGGAAAAAATACACATACCGTTGTAATCGGGCGAGTTTCTACTTTCAGATGCAATAGGAATTTTTGGGTTAGGTCAATCCGTTCGCGAGATATGGGACTTTGAATCCAAGAAATGGTTGAGAAGGCAAAAAATTTTTCGCAATTCTGCTGCTCCAAACGCTAAACCAGAATGGCCTAGGGAAAAAATACACATACCGTTGTAATCGGGCGAGTTTCTACTTTCAGATGCAATAGGAATTTTTGGGTTAGGTCAATCCGTTCGCGAGATATGGGACTTTGAAGCCAAGAAATGGGTGAGAAGGCAATAAATTTTTCGCAATTCTGCTGCTCCAAACGCTTAACCAGAATGGCTTAGGGAAAAAATACACATACCGTTGTAATTGGGCGAGTTTCTACTTTCAGATGCAATAGGAATTTTTGGGTTAGGTCAATCCGTTCGCGAGATATGGGAGTTTGAAGCTAAGAAATGGTTGAGAAGGCAAAAAATTTTTCGCAATGCTGCTGCTCCAAACGCTTAACCAGAATGGCCTAGGGAAAAAATACACATACCGTTGTAATCGGGCGAGTTTCTACCTTCAGATCCAATAGGAATTTTTGGGTTAGTTCAATCCGTTCGCGAGATATGGGAGTTTGAAGCCAAGAAATGGTAGAGAAGGCAAAATATTTGTCGCAATTCTGCTGCTCCAAACGCTTAACTAGAATGGCCTAGGGAAAAAATACATATACCGTTGTAATCGGGCGAGTTTCTACCTTCAGATGCAATAGGAATTTTTGGGTTAGGTCAATCCGTTCGCGAGATATGGGAGTTTGAAGACAAGAAATGGTAGAGAAGGCAAAAAATTTTTCACAATTCTGCTGCTCCAAACGCTTAACCAGAACGGCCTAGGGAAAAAATAGAAAAACCGTTGTAATCGGGCGAGTTTCTACTTTCAGATGCAACAGGAATTTTTGTGTTAGGACAATCCGTTCGCGAGATATGGGAGTTTGAAGCCAAGAAATGGTAGAGAAGGCAAAAAATTTTTCGCAATTCTGCTGCTCCAAACGCTTAACCAGAATGGCCTAGGGAAAAAATACACATACCGTTGTAATTGGGCGAGTTTCTACTTTCTGATGCAGTAGGAATTTTTGGGTTAGGACAATCCGTTCGCGAGATATGGGAGTTTGAAGCCAAGAAATGGTAGAGAAGGCAAAAAATTTTTCGCAATTCTGCTGCTCCAAACACTTAACCAGAATGGCCTAGGGAAAAAATACACATACCGTTGTAATCGGGCGAGTTTCTACCTTCAGATGCAATAGGAATTTTTGGGTTAGGTCAATCCGTTCGCGAGATATGGGAGTTTGAAGCCAAGAAATGGTAGAGAAGGCAAAAAATTTTTCACAATTCTGCTACTCCAAACGCTTAACCAGAATGGCCTAGGGAAAAAATAGAAAAACCGTTGTAATCGGGCGAGTTTCTACTTTCAGATGCAACAGGAATTTTTGGGTGAGGTCAATCCGTTCGCGAGATATGGGAGTTTGAAGCCAAGAAATGGGTGAGAAGGCAATAAATTTTTCGCAATTCTGCTGCTCCAAACGCTTAACCAGAATGGCTTAGGGAAAAAATACACATACCGTTGTAATCGGGCGAGTTTCTACTTTCAGATGCAATAGGAATTTTTGGGTTAGGTCAATCCGTTCGCGAGATATGGGACTTTGAATCCAAGAAATGGTTGAGAAGGCAAAAAATTTTTCGCAATTCTGCTGCTCCAAACGCTAAACCAGAATGGCCTAGGGAAAAAATACACATACCGTTGTAATCGGGCGAGTTTCTACTTTCAGATGCAATAGGAATTTTTGGGTTAGGTCAATCCGTTCGCGAGATATGGGACTTTGAAGCCAAGAAATGGGTGAGAAGGCAATAAATTTTTCGCAATTCTGCTGCTCCAAACGCTTAACCAGAATGGCTTAGGGAAAAAATACACATACCGTTGTAATTGGGCGAGTTTCTACTTTCAGATGCAATAGGAATTTTTGGGTTAGGTCAATCCGTTCGCGAGATATGGGAGTTTGAAGCTAAGAAATGGTTGAGAAGGCAAAAAATTTTTCGCAATGCTGCTGCTCCAAACGCTTAACCAGAATGGCCTAGGGAAAAAATACACATACCGTTGTAATCGGGCGAGTTTCTACCTTCAGATCCAATAGGAATTTTTGGGTTAGTTCAATCCGTTCGCGAGATATGGGAGTTTGAAGCCAAGAAATGGTAGAGAAGGCAAAATATTTGTCGCAATTCTGCTGCTCCAAACGCTTAACTAGAATGGCCTAGGGAAAAAATACATATACCGTTGTAATCGGGCGAGTTTCTACCTTCAGATGCAATAGGAATTTTTGGGTTAGGTCAATCCGTTCGCGAGATATGGGAGTTTGAAGACAAGAAATGGTAGAGAAGGCAAAAAATTTTTCACAATTCTGCTGCTCCAAACGCTTAACCAGAACGGCCTAGGGAAAAAATAGAAAAACCGTTGTAATCGGGCGAGTTTCTACTTTCAGATGCAACAGGAATTTTTGTGTTAGGACAATCCGTTCGCGAGATATGGGAGTTTGAAGCCAAGAAATGGTAGAGAAGGCAAAAAATTTTTCGCAATTCTGCTGCTCCAAACGCTTAACCAGAATGGCCTAGGGAAAAAATACACATACCGTTGTAATTGGGCGAGTTTCTACTTTCTGATGCAGTAGGAATTTTTGGGTTAGGACAATCCGTTCGCGAGATATGGGAGTTTGAAGCCAAGAAATGGTAGAGAAGGCAAAAAATTTTTCGCAATTCTGCTGCTCCAAACACTTAACCAGAATGGCCTAGGGAAAAAATACACATACCGTTGTAATCGGGCGAGTTTCTACCTTCAGATGCAATAGGAATTTTTGGGTTAGGTCAATCCGTTCGCGAGATATGGGAGTTTGAAGCCAAGAAATGGTAGAGAAGGCAAAAAATTTTTCACAATTCTGCTACTCCAAACGCTTAACCAGAATGGCCTAGGGAAAAAATAGAAAAACCGTTGTAATCGGGCGAGTTTCTACTTTCAGATGCAACAGGAATTTTTGGGTGAGGTCAATCCGTTCGCGAGATATGGGAGTTTGAAGCCAAGAAATGGGTGAGAAGGCAATAAATTTTTCGCAATTCTGCTGCTCCAAACGCTTAACCAGAATGGCTTAGGGAAAAAATACACATACCGTTGTAATCGGGCGAGTTTCTACTTTCAGATGCAATAGGAATTTTTGGGTTAGGTCAATCCGTTCGCGAGATATGGGACTTTGAAGCCAAGAAATGGTTGAGAAGGCAAAAAATTTTTCGCAATTCTGCTGCTCCAAACGCTAAACCAGAATGGCCTAGGGAAAAAATACACATACCGTTGTAATCGGGCGAGTTTCTACTTTCAGATGCAATAGGAATTTTTGGGTTAGGTCAATCCGTTCGCGAGATATGGGACTTTGAAGCCAAGAAATGGGTGAGAAGGCAATAAATTTTTCGCAATTCTGCTGCTCCAAACGCTTAACCAGAATGGCTTAGGGAAAAAATACACATACCGTTGTAATCGGGCGAGTTTCTACTTTCAGATGCAATAGGAATTTTTGGGTTAGGTCAAGCCGTTCGCGAGATATGGGAGTTTGAAGCCAAGAAATGGTAGAGAAGGCAAAAAATTTTTCACAATTCTGCTGCTCCAAAAGCTCAACCAGAATGGCCTAGGGAAAAAATACACATACCGTTGTAATCGGGCGAGTTTCTACTTTCAGATGCAATAGGAATTTTTGGGTTAGGTCAAGCCGTTCGCGAGATATGGGAGTTTGAAGCCAAGAAATGGTAGAGAAGGCAAAAAATTTTTCACAATTCTGCTGCTCCAAAAGCTCAACCAGAATGGCCTAGGGAAAAAATACACGTACCGTTGTAATCAGGCGAGTTTCTACTTTCAGATGCAATAGGAATTTTTGGGTTAGGTCAATCCGTTCGCGAGATATGGGACTTTGAAGCCAAGAAATGGTTGAGAAGGCAAAAAATTTTTCGCAATTCTGCTGCTACAAACGCTTAACCAGAATGGCCTAGGGAAAAAATACACATACCGTTGTAATCGGGCGAGTTTCTACTTTCAGATGCAATAGGAATTTTTGGGTTAGGTCAATCCGTTCGCGAGATATGGGACTTTGAAGCCAAGAAATGGTTGAGAAGGCAAAAAATTTTTCGCAATTCTGCTGCTCCAAACGCTAAACCAGAATGGCCTAGGGAAAAAATACACATACCGTTGTAATCGGGCGCGTTTCTACTTTCAGATGCAATAGGAATTTTTGGGTTAGGTCAATTCGTTCGCGAGATATGGTACTTTGAAGCCAAGAAATGGGTGAGAAGGCAATAAATTTTTCGCAATTCTGCTGCTCCAAACGCTTAACCAGAATGGCTTAGGGAAAAAATACAAAAACCGTTGTATTCGGGCGAGTTTCTACTTCCAGATGCAATAGGAATTTTTGGGTTAGGTCAATCCGTTCGCGAGATATGGGAGTTTGAAGACACGAAATGGTTGAGAAGGCAAAAAATTTTTCGCAATTCTGTTGCTCCGAACGCTTAACCAGAATGGCCTAGGGAAAAAATACACATACCGTTGTAATCGGGCGAGTTTCTACTTTCAGATGCAACAGGAATTTTTGGGTTAGGTCAATCCTTTCGCGAGATATGGGAGTTTGAAGCTAAGAAATTGTTGAGAAGACAACAAATTTTTCGCACTTCTGCTGCTCCAAACGCTTAACCAGAATGGACTAGGGAAAAAATACACATACCGTTGTAATTGGGCGAGTTTCTACTTTCAGATGCAATAGGAATTTTTGGGTTAGGTCAATCCGTTCGCGAGATATGGGAGTTTGAAGCTAAGAAATGGTTGAGAAGGCAAAAAATTTTTCGCAATGCTGCTGCTCCAAACGCTTAACCAGAATGGCCTAGGGAAAAAATACACATACCGTTGTAATCGGGCGAGTTTCTACCTTCAGATCCAATAGGAATTTTTGGGTTAGTTCAATCCGTTCGCGAGATATGGGAGTTTGAAGCCAAGAAATGGTAGAGAAGGCAAAATATTTGTCGCAATTCTGCTGCTCCAAACGCTTAACTAGAATGGCCTAGGGAAAAAATACATATACCGTTGTAATCGGGCGAGTTTCTACCTTCAGATGCAATAGGAATTTTTGGGTTAGGTCAATCCGTTCGCGAGATATGGGAGTTTGAAGACAAGAAATGGTAGAGAAGGCAAAAAATTTTTCACAATTCTGCTGCTCCAAACGCTTAACCAGAACGGCCTAGGGAAAAAATAGAAAAACCGTTGTAATCGGGCGAGTTTCTACTTTCAGATGCAATAGGAATTTTTGGGTTAGGTCAATCCGTTCGCGAGATATGGGAGTTTGAAGCCAAGAAATGGTAGAGAAGGCAAAAAATTTTTCACAATTCTGCTACTCCAAACGCTTAACCAGAATGGCCTAGGGAAAAAATAGAAAAACCGTTGTAATCGGGCGAGTTTCTACTTTCAGATGCAACAGGAATTTTTGGGTGAGGTCAATCCGTTCGCGAGATATGGGAGTTTGAAGCTAAGAAATGGTTGAGAAGACAACAAATTTTTCGCACTTCTGCTGCTCCAAACGCTTAACCAGAATGGCCTAGGGAAAAAATACACATACCGTTATAATCGGGCGAGTTTCTACTTTCAGATGCAATAGGAATTTTTGGGTTAGGTCAATCCGTTCGCGAGATATGGGAGTTTGAAGCCAAGAAATGGTAGAGAAGGCAAAAAATTTTTCACAATTCTGCTGCTCAAAACGCTTAACCAGAATGGCCTAGGGAAAAAATAGAAAAACCGTTGTAATCGGGCGAGTTTCTACTTTCAGATGCAACAGGAATTTTTGGGTTAGGTCAATCCGTTCGCGAGATATGGGAGTTTGAAGCTAAGAAATGGTTGAGAAGACAACAAATTTTTCGCACTTCTGCTGCTCCAAACGCTTAACCAGAATGGCCTAGGGAGAAAATACACATACCGTTATAATCGGGCGAGTTTCTACTTTCAGATGCAATAGGAATTTTTGGGTTATAGGTCAATCCGTTCGCGAGATATGGGAGTTTGAAGCTAAGAAATGGTTGAGAAGACAACAAATTTTTCGCACTTCTGCTGCTCCAAACGCTTAACCAGAATGGCCTAGGGAGAAAATACACATACCGTTATAATCGGGCGAGTTTCTACTTTCAGATGCAATAGGAATTTTTGGGTTAGGTCAATCCGTTCGCGAGATATGGGAGTTTGAAGCCAAGAAATGGTTGAGAAGGCAAGAAATTTTTCGCAATTCTGCTGCTCCAAACGCTTAACCAGAATGGCCTAGGGAAAAAATACACATACCGTTGTAATCGGGCGAGTTTCTACCTTCAGATGCAATAGGAATTTTTGGGTTAGGTCAATCCTTTCGCGAGATATGGGAGTTTGAAGCTAAGAAATGGTTGAGAAGACAACAAATTTTTCGCACTTCTGCTGCTCCAAACGCTTAACCAGAATGGCCTAGGGAAAAAATACACATACCGTTGTAATTGGGCGAGTTTCTACTTTCAGATGCAATAGGAATTTTTGGGTTAGGTCAATCCGTTCGCGAGATATGGGAGTTTGAAGCTAAGAAATGGTTGAGAAGGCAAAAAATTTTTCGCAATGCTGCTGCTCCAAACGCTTAACCAGAATGGCCTAGGGAAAAAATACACATACCGTTGTAATCGGGCGAGTTTCTACCTTCAGATGCAATAGGAATTTTTGGGTTAGGTCAATCCGTTCGCGAGATATGGGAGTTTGAAGCCAAGAAATGGTAGAGAAGGCAAAAAATTTTTCACAATTCTGCTGCTCCAAACGCTTAACCAGAACGGCCTAGGGAAAAAATAGAAAACCCGTTGTAATCGGGCGAGTTTCTACTTTCAGATGCAAAAGGAATTTTTGGGTTAGGACAATCCGTTCGCGAGATATGGGAGTTTGAAGCCAAGGAATGGTAGAGAAGGCAAAAAATTTTTCGCAATTCTGCTGCTCCAAACGCTTAACCAGAATGGCCTAGGGAAAAAATACACATACGGTTATAATCGGGCGAGTTTCTACTTTCAGATGCAATAGGAATTTTTGGGTTAGGTCAATCCGTTCGCGTGATATGGGAGTTTGAAGCCAAGAAATGGTTGAGAAGGCAAAAAATTTTTCGCAATTCTGCTGCTCCAAACGCTTAACCAGAATGGCCTATGGAAAAAAAAAACATACCGTTGTAATCGGGCGAGTTTCTACCTCCAGATGCAATAGGAATTTTTGGGTTAGGTCAATCCGTTCGCGAGATATGGGAGTTTGAAGCCAAGAAATGGTTGAGAAGGCAAAAAATTTTTCACAATGCTGCTGCTCCAAACGCTTAACCAGAATGGCCTAGGGAAAAAATAGAAAAACCGTTGTAATCGGGCGAGTTTCTACTTTCAGATGCAACAGGAATTTTTGGGTTAGGTCAATCCGTTCGCGAGATATGGGAGTTTGAAGCTAAGAAATGGTTGAGAAGACAACAAATTTTTCGCACTTCTGCTGCTCCAAACGCTTAACCAGAACGGCCTAGGGAAAAGATAGAAAAACCGTTGTAATCGGGCGAGTTTCTACTTTCAGATGCAACAGGAATTTTTGGGTTAGGACAATCCGTTCGCGAGATATGGGAGTTTGAAGCCAAGAAATGGTAGAGAAGGCAAAAAATTTTTCGCAATTCTGCTGCTCCAAACGCTTAACCAGAATGGCCTAGGGAAAAAATACACATACCGTTGTAATCGGGCGAGTTTCTACCTTCAGATGCAATAGGAATTTTTGGGTTAGGTCAATCCGTTCGCGAGATATGGGAGTTTGAAGCCAAGAAATGGTAGAGAAGGCAAAAAATTTTTCACAATTCTGCTGCTCCAAACGCTTAACCAGAATGGCCTAGGGAAAAAATAGAAAAACCGTTGTAATCGGGCGAGTTTCTGCTTTCAGATGCAACAGGAATTTTTGGGTTAGGTCAATCCGTTCGCGAGATATGGGAGTTTGAAGCTAAGAAATGGTTGAGAAGACAACAAACTTTTCGCACTTCTGCTGCTCCAACCGCTTAACCAGAATGGCCTAGGGAAAAAATACACATACCGTTATAATCGGGCGAGTTTCTACTTTCTGATGCAATAGGAATTTTTGGGTTAGGTCAATCTGTTCGCGTGATATGGGAGTTTGAAGCCAAGAAATGGTTGAGAAGGCAAAAAATTTTTCGCAATTCTGCTGCTCCAAACGCGTAACCAGAATGGCCTAGGGAAAAAATACACATACCGTTGTAATCGGGCGAGTTTCTACCTTCAGATGCAATAGGAATTTTTGGGTTAGGTCAATCCGTTCGCGAGATATGGGAGTTTGAAACTAAGAAATGGTTGAGAAGGCAAAAAATTTTTCGCAATGCTGCTGCTCCAAACGCTTAACCAGAATGGCCTAGGGAAAAAATACACATACCGTTGTAATCGGGCGAGTTTCTACCTTCAGATGCAATAGGAATTTTTGGGTTAGGTCAATCCGTTCATGAGATATGGGAGTTTGAAGCCAAGAAATGGTAGAGAAGGCAAAAAATTTGTCGCAATTCTGCTGCTCCAAACGCTTAACCAGAATGGCCTAGGGAAAAAATAGAAAAACCGTTGTAATCGGGCGAGTTTCTACTTTCAGATGCAACAGGAATTTTTGGGTTAGGTCAATCCGTTCGCGAGATATGGGAGTTTGAAGCTAAGAAATGGTTGAGAAGACAACAAATTTTTCGCAATTCTGCTGCTCCAAACGCTTAACCAGAACGGCCTAGGGAAAAGATAGAAAAACCGTTGTAATCGGGCGAGTTTCTACTTTCAGATGCAACAGGAATTTTTGGGTTAGGACAATCCGTTCGCGAGATATGGGAGTTTGAAGCCAAGAAATGGTAGAGAAGGCAAAAAATTTTTCGCAATTCTGCTGCTCCAAACGCTTAACCAGAATGGCCTAGGGAAAAAATACACTTACCGTTGTAATCGGGCGAGTTTCTACCTTCAGATGCAATAGGAACTTTTGGGTTACGTCAATCCGTTCGCGAGATATGGGAGTTTGGAGCCAAGAAATGGTAGAGAAGGCAAAAAATTTTTCACAATTCTGCTGCTCCAAACGCTTAACCAGAATGGCCTAGGGAAAAAATAGAAAAACCGTTGTAATCGGGCGAGTTTCTACTTTCAGATGCAACAGGAATTTTTGTGTTAGGTCAATCCGTTCGCGCGATATGGGAGTTTGAAGCTAAGAAATGGTTGAGAAGACAACAAACTTTTCGCACTTCTGCTGCTCCAAACGCTTAACCAGAATGGCCTAGGGAAAAAATACACATACCGTTGTAATCGGGCGCGTTTCTACCTTCAGATGCAACAGGAATTTTTGGGTTAGGACAATCCGTTCGCGAGATATGGGAGTTTGAAGCCAAGAAATGGTAGAGAAGGCAAAAAATTTTTCGCAATTCTGCTGCACCAAACGCTTAACCAGAATGGCCTAGGGAAAAAATAGAAAAACCGTTGTAATCGGGCGAGTTTCTACTTTCAGATGCAACAGGAATTTTTGGGTTAGGTCAATCCGTTCGCGCGATATGGGAGTTTGAAGCTAAGAAATGTTTGAGAAGACAACAAACTTTTCGCACTTCTGCTGCTCCAAACGCTTAACCAGAATGGCCTAGGGAAAAAATACACATACCGTTGTAATCGGGCGCGTTTCTACCTTCAGATGCAATAGGAATTTTTGGGTTAGGTCAATCCGTTCGCGAGATATGGGAGTTTGAAGCCAAGAAATGGTAGAGAAGGCAAAAAATTTTTCACAATTCTGCTGCTCCAAACGCTTAACCAGAACGGCCTAGGGAAAAAATAGAAAAACCGTTGTAATCGGGCGAGTTTCTACTTTCAGATGCAACAGGAATTTTTGGGTTAAGTCAATCCGTTCGCGAGATATGGGAGTTTGAAGCCAAGAAATGGTAGAGAAGGCAAAAAATTTTTCGCACTTCTGTTGCTCCAAACGCTTAACCAGAATGGCCTAGGGAGAAAATACACATACCGTTGTAATCGGGCGCGTTTCTACCTTCAGATGCAATAGGAATTTTTGGGTTAGGTCAATCCGTTTGCGAGATATGGGAGTTTGAAGCCAAGAAATGGTAGAGAAGGCAAAAAATTTTTCACAATTCTGCTGCTCCAAACGCTTAACCAGAACGGCCTAGGGAAAAAATAGAAAAACCGTTGAAATCGGGCGAGTTTCTACTTTCAGATGCAACAGTAATTTTTGGGATAAGTCAATCCGTTCGCGAGATATGGGAGTTTGAAGCCAAGAAATGGTAGAGAAGGCAAAAAATTTTTCGCAATTCTGCTGCTCCAAACGCTTAACCAGAATGGCCTATGGAAAAAATACACATACCGTTGTAATCGGGCGAGTTTCTACCTTCAGATGCAATAGGAATTTTTGGGTTAGGTCAATCCGTTCGCGAGATATGGGAGTTTGAAGCCAAGAAATGGTAGAGAAGGCAAAAAATTTTTCACAATTCTGCTGCTCCAAACGCTTAACCAGAATGGCCTAGGGAAAAAATACACATACCGTTATAATCGGGCGAGTTTCTACTTTCAGACGCAATAGGAATTTTTGGGATAAGTCAATCCATTCGCGAGATATGGGAGTTTGAAGCCAAGAAATGGTAGAGAAGGCAAAAAATTTTTCACAATTCTGCTGCTCCAAACGCTTAACCAGAACGGCCTAGGGAAAAAATAGAAAAACCGTTGTAATCGGGCGAGTTTCTACTTTCAGATGCAACAGGAATTTTTGGGTTAAGTCAATCCGTTCGCGAGATATGGGAGTTTGAAGCCAAGAAATGGTAGAGAAGGCAAAAAATTTTTCACAATTCTGCTGCTCCAAACGCTTAACCAGAACGGCCTAGGGAAAAAATAGAAAAACCGTTGAAATCGGGCGAGTTTCTACTTTCAGATGCAACAGGAATTTTTGGGTTAAGTCAATCCGTTCGCGAGATATGGGAGTTTGAAGCCAAGAAATGGTAGAGAAGGCAAAAAATTTTTCGCACTTCTGTTGCTCCAAACGCTTAACCAGAATGGCCTAGGGAGAAAATACACATACCGTTGTAATCGGGCGCGTTTCTACCTTCAGATGCAATAGGAATTTTTGGGTTAGGTCAATCCGTTTGCGAGATATGGGAGTTTGAAGCCAAGAAATGGTAGAGAAGGCAAAAAATTTTTCACAATTCTGCTGCTCCAAACGCTTAACCAGAACGGCCTAGGGAAAAAATAGAAAAACCGTTGAAATCGGGCGAGTTTCTACTTTCAGATGCAACAGTAATTTTTGGGATAAGTCAATCCGTTCGCGAGATATGGGAGTTTGAAGCCAAGAAATGGTAGAGAAGGCAAAAAATTTTTCGCAATTCTGCTGCTCCAAACGCTTAACCAGAATGGCCTATGGAAAAAATACACATACCGTTGTAATCGGGCGAGTTTCTACCTTCAGATGCAATAGGAATTTTTGGGTTAGGTCAATCCGTTCGCGAGATATGGGAGTTTGAAGCCAAGAAATGGTAGAGAAGGCAAAAAATTTTTCACAATTCTGCTGCTCCAAACGCTTAACCAGAATGGCCTAGGGAAAAAATACACATACCGTTATAATCGGGCGAGTTTCTACTTTCAGACGCAATAGGAATTTTTGGGATAAGTCAATCCATTCGCGAGATATGGGAGTTTGAAGCCAAGAAATGGTAGAGAAGGCAAAAAATTTTTCACAATTCTGCTGCTCCAAACGCTTAACCAGAACGGCCTAGGGAAAAAATAGAAAAACCGTTGTAATCGGGCGAGTTTCTACTTTCAGATGCAACAGGAATTTTTGGGTTAAGTCAATCCGTTCGCGAGATATGGGAGTTTGAAGCCAAGAAATGGTAGAGAAGGCAAAAAATTTTTCACAATTCTGCTGCTCCAAACGCTTAACCAGAACGGCCTAGGGAAAAAATAGAAAAACCGTTGAAATCGGGCGAGTTTCTACTTTCAGATGCAACAGGAATTTTTGGGATAAGTCAATCCGTTCGCGAGATATGGGAGTTTGAAGCCAAGAAATGGTAGAGAAGGCAAAAAATTTTTCGCAATTCTGCTGCTCCAAACGCTTAACCAGAATGGCCTATGGAAAAAATACACATACCGTTGTAATCGGGCGAGTTTCTACCTTCAGATGCAATAGGAATTTTTGGGTTAGGTCAATCCGTTCGCGAGATATGGGAGTTTGAAGCCAAGAAATGGTAGAGATGGCAAAAAATTTTTCACAATTCTGCTGCTCCAAACGCTTAACCAGAATGGCCTAGGGAAAAAATAGAAAAACCGTTGTAATCGGGCGAGTTTCTACTTTCAGATGCAACAGGAATTTTTGGGTTAGGTCAATCCGTTCGCGAGATATGGGAGTTTGAAGCTAAGAAATGGTTGAGAAGACAACAAATTTTTCGCACTTCTGCTGCTCCAAACGCTTAACCAGAATGGCCTAGGGAGAAAATACACATACCGTTGTAATCGGGCGCGTTTCTACCTTCAGGTGCAATAGGAATTTTTGGGTTAGGTCAATCCGTTTGCGAGATATGGGAGTTTGAAGCCAAGAAATGGTAGAGAAGGCAAAAAATTTTTCACAATTCTGCTGCTCCAAACGCTTAACCAGAACGGCCTAGGGAAAAAATAGAAAAACCGTTGAAATCGGGCGAGTTTCTACTTTCAGATGCAACAGTAATTTTTGGGATAAGTCAATCCGTTCGCGAGATATGGGAGTTTGAAGCCAAGAAATGGTAGAGAAGGCAAAAAATTTTTCGCAATTCTGCTGCTCCAAACGCTTAACCAGAATGGCCTATGGAAAAAATACACATACCGTTGTAATCGGGCGAGTTTCTACCTTCAGATGCAATAGGAATTTTTGGGTTAGGTCAATCCGTTCGCGAGATATGGGAGTTTGAAGCCAAGAAATGGTAGAGAAGGCAAAAAATTTTTCACAATTCTGCTGCTCCAAACGCTTAACCAGAATGGCCTAGGGAAAAAATACACATACCGTTATAATCGGGCGAGTTTCTACTTTCAGATGCAATAGGAATTTTTTGGTTAGGTCAATCCGTTCGCGAGATATGGGAGTTTGAAGCCAAGGAATGGTTGAGAAGGCAAAAAATTTTTCGCAATTCTGCTGCTCCAAAGGCTTAACCAGAATGGCCTAGGGAAAAAATACACATACCGTTGTAATCGGGCGAGTTTCTACCTTCAGATGCAATAGGAATTTTTGGGTTAGGTCAATCCGTTCGCGAGATATGGGAGTTTGAAGCCAAGAAATGGTAGAGAAGGCAAAAAATTTTTAACAATTCTGCTGCTCCAAACGCTTAACCAGAACGGCCTAGGGAAAAAATAGAAAAACCGTTGAAATCGGGCGAGTCTCTACTTTCAGATGCAACAGGAATTTTTGGGATAAGTCAATCCGTTCGCGAGATATGGGAGTTTGAAGCCAAGAAATGGTAGAGAAGGCAAAAAATTTTTCGCAATTCTGCTGCTCCAAACGCTTAACCAGAATGGCCTATGGAAAAAATACACATACCGTTGTAATCGGGCGAGTTTCTACCTTCAGATGCAATAGGAATTTTTGGGTTAGGTCAATCCGTTCGCGAGATATGGGAGTTTGAAGCCAAGAAATGGTAGAGATGGCAAAAAATTTTTCACAATTCTGCTGCTCCAAACGCTTAACCAGAATGGCCTAGGGAAAAAATAGAAAAACCGTTGTAATCGGGCGAGTTTCTACTTTCAGATGCAACAGGAATTTTTGGGTTAGGTCAATCCGTTCGCGAGATATGGGAGTTTGAAGCTAAGAAATGGTTGAGAAGACAATAAATTTTTCGCACTTCTGTTGCTCCAAACGCTTAACCAGAATGGCCTAGGGAGAAAATACACATACCGTTGTAATCGGGCGCGTTTCTACCTTCAGATGCAATAGGAATTTTTGAGTTAGGTCAATCCGTTTGCGAGATATGGGAGTTTGAAGCCAAGAAATGGTAGAGAAGGCAAAAAATTTTTCACAATTCTGCTGCTCCAAACGCTTAACCAGAACGGCCTAGGGAAAAAATAGAAAAACCGTTGAAATCGGGCGAGTTTCTACTTTCAGATGCAACAGTAATTTTTGGGATAAGTCAATCCGTTCGCGAGATATGGGAGTTTGAAGCCAAGAAATGGTAGAGAAGGCAAAAAATTTTTCGCAATTCTGCTGCTCCAAACGCTTAACCAGAATGGCCTATGGAAAAAATACACATACCGTTGTAATCGGGCGAGTTTCTACCTTCAGATGCAATAGGAATTTTTGGGTTAGGTCAATCCGTTCGCGAGATATGGGAGTTTGAAGCCAAGAAATGGTAGAGAAGGCAAAAAATTTTTCACAATTCTGCTGCTCCAAACGCTTAACCAGAATGGCCTAGGGAAAAAATACACATACCGTTATAATCGGGCGAGTTTCTACTTTCAGATGCAATAGGAATTTTTGGGATAAGTCAATCCGTTCGCGAGATATGGGAGTTTGAAGCCAAGAAATGGTAGAGAAGGCAAAAAATTTTTCACAATTCTGCTGCTCCAAACGCTTAACCAGAACGGCCTAGGGAAAAAATAGAAAAACCGTTGTAATCGGGCGAGTTTCTACTTTCAGATGCAACAGGAATTTTTGGGTTAAGTCAATCCGTTCGCGAGATATGGGAGTTTGAAGCCAAGAAATGGTAGAGAAGGCAAAAAATTTTTCACAATTCTGCTGCTCCAAACGCTTAACCAGAACGGCCTACGGAAAAAATAGAAAAACCGTTGAAATCGGGCGAGTTTCTACTTTCAGATGCAACAGGAATTTTTGGGATAAGTCAATCCGTTCGCGAGATATGGGAGTTTGAAGCCAAGAAATGGTAGAGAAGGCAAAAAATTTGTCGCAATTCTGCTGCTCCAAACGCTTAACCAGAATGGCCTATGGAAAAAATACACATACCGTTGTAATCGGGCGAGTTTCTACCTTCAGATGCAATAGGAATTTTTGGGTTAGGTCAATCCGTTCGCGAGATATGGGAGTTTGAAGCCAAGAAATGGTAGAGATGGCAAAAAATTTTTCACAATTCTGCTGCTCCAAACGCTTAACCAGAATGGCCTAGGGAAAAAATAGAAAAACCGTTGTAATCGGGCGAGTTTCTACTTTCAGATGCAACAGGAATTTTTGGGTTAGGTCAATCCGTTCGCGAGATATGGGAGTTTGAAGCTAAGAAATGGTTGAGAAGACAACAAATTTTTCGCACTTCTGCTGCTCCAAACGCTTAACCAGAATGGCCTAGGGAGAAAATACACATACCGTTGTAATCGGGCGCGTTTCTACCTTCAGATGCAATAGGAATTTTTGGGTTAGGTCAATCCGTTTGCGAGATATGGGAGTTTGAAGCCAAGAAATGGTAGAGAAGGCAAAAAATTTTTCACAATTCTGCTGCTCCAAACGCTTAACCAGAACGGCCTAGGGAAAAAATAGAAAAACCGTTGAAATCGGGCGAGTTTCTACTTTCAGATGCAACAGTAATTTTTGGGATAAGTCAATCCGTTCGCGAGATATGGGAGTTTGAAGCCAAGAAATGGTAGAGAAGGCAAAAAATTTTTCGCAATTCTGCTGCTCCAAACGCTTAACCAGAATGGCCTATGGAAAAAATACACATACCGTTGTAATCGGGCGAGTTTCTACCTTCAGATGCAATAGGAATTTTTGGATTAGGTCAATCCGTTCGCGAGATATGGGAGTTTGAAGCCAAGAAATGGTAGAGAAGGCAAAAAATTTTTCACAATTCTGCTGCTCCAAACGCTTAACCAGAACGGCCTAGGGAAAAAATAGAAAAACCGTTGTAATCGGGCGAGTTTCTACTTTCAGATGCAACAGGAATTTTTGGGTTAAGTCAATCCGTTCGCGAGATATGGGAGTTTGAAGCCAAGAAATGGTAGAGAAGGCAAAAAATTTTTCACAATTCTGCTGCTCCAAACGCTTAACCAGAACGGCCTACGGAAAAAATAGAAAAACCGTTGAAATCGGGCGAGTTTCTACTTTCAGATGCAACAGGAATTTTTGGGATAAGTCAATCCGTTCGCGAGATATGGGAGTTTGAAGCCAAGAAATGGTAGAGAAGGCAAAAAATTTGTCGCAATTCTGCTGCTCCAAACGCTTAACCAGAATGGCCTATGGAAAAAATACACATACCGTTGTAATCGGGCGAGTTTCTACCTTCAGATGCAATAGGAATTTTTGGGTTAGGTCAATCCGTTCGCGAGATATGGGAGTTTGAAGCCAAGAAATGGTAGAGATGGCAAAAAATTTTTCACAATTCTGCTGCTCCAAACGCTTAACCAGAATGGCCTAGGGAAAAAATAGAAAAACCGTTGTAATCGGGCGAGTTTCTACTTTCAGATGCAACAGGAATTTTTGGGTTAGGTCAATCCGTTCGCGAGATATGGGAGTTTGAAGCTAAGAAATGGTTGAGAAGACAACAAATTTTTCGCACTTCTGCTGCTCCAAACGCTTAACCAGAATGGCCTAGGGAGAAAATACACATACCGTTGTAATCGGGCGCGTTTCTACCTTCAGATGCAATAGGAATTTTTGGGTTAGGTCAATCCGTTTGCGAGATATGGGAGTTTGAAGCCAAGAAATGGTAGAGAAGGCAAAAAATTTTTCACAATTCTGCTGCTCCAAACGCTTAACCAGAACGGCCTAGGGAAAAAATAGAAAAACCGTTGAAATCGGGCGAGTTTCTACTTTCAGATGCAACAGTAATTTTTGGGATAAGTCAATCCGTTCGCGAGATATGGGAGTTTGAAGCCAAGAAATGGTAGAGAAGGCAAAAAATTTTTCGCAATTCTGCTGCTCCAAACGCTTAACCAGAATGGCCTATGGAAAAAATACACATACCGTTGTAATCGGGCGAGTTTCTACCTTCAGATGCAATAGGAATTTTTGGATTAGGTCAATCCGTTCGCGAGATATGGGAGTTTGAAGCCAAGAAATGGTAGAGAAGGCAAAAAATTTTTCACAATTCTGCTGCTCCAAACGCTTAACCAGAATGGCCTAGGGAAAAAATACACATACCGTTATAATCGGGCGAGTTTCTACTTTCAGATGCAATAGGAATTTTTGGGATAAGTCAATCCATTCGCGAGATATGGGAGTTTGAAGCCAAGAAATGGTAGAGAAGGCAAAAAATTTTTCACAATTCTGCTGCTCCAAACGCTTAACCAGAACGGCCTAGGGAAAAAATAGAAAAACCGTTGTAATCGGGCGAGTTTCTACTTTCAGATGCAACAGGAATTTTTGGGTTAAGTCAATCCGTTCGCGAGATATGGGAGTTTGAAGCCAAGAAATGGTAGAGAAGGCAAAAAATTTTTCACAATTCTGCTGCTCCAAACGCTTAACCAGAACGGCCTAGGGAAAAAATAGAAAAACCGTTGAAATCGGGCGAGTTTCTACTTTCAGATGCAACAGGAATTTTTGGGATAAGTCAATCCGTTCGCGAGATATGGGAGTTTGAAGCCAAGAAATGGTAGAGAAGGCAAAAAATTTTTCGCAATTCTGCTGCTCCAAACGCTTAACCAGAATGGCCTATGGAAAAAATACACATACCGTTGTAATCGGGCGAGTTTCTACCTTCAGATGCAATAGGAATTTTTGGGTTAGGTCAATCCGTTCGCGAGATATGGGAGTTTGAAGCCAAGAAATGGTAGAGATGGCAAAAAATTTTTCACAATTCTGCTGCTCCAAACGCTTAACCAGAATGGCCTAGGGAAAAAATAGAAAAACCGTTGTAATCGGGCGAGTTTCTACTTTCAGATGCAACAGGAATTTTTGGGTTAGGTCAATCCGTTCGCGAGATATGGGAGTTTGAAGCTAAGAAATGGTTGAGAAGACAACAAATTTTTCGCACTTCTGCTGCTCCAAACGCTTAACCAGAATGGCCTAGGGAGAAAATACACATACCGTTGTAATCGGGCGCGTTTCTACCTTCAGATGCAATAGGAATTTTTGGGTTAGGTCAATCCGTTTGCGAGATATGGGAGTTTGAAGCCAAGAAATGGTAGAGAAGGCAAAAAATTTTTCACAATTCTGCTGCTCCAAACGCTTAACCAGAACGGCCTAGGGAAAAAATAGAAAAACCGTTGAAATCGGGCGAGTTTCTACTTTCAGATGCAACAGTAATTTTTGGGATAAGTCAATCCGTTCGCGAGATATGGGAGTTTGAAGCCAAGAAATGGTAGAGAAGGCAAAAAATTTTTCGCAATTCTGCTGCTCCAAACGCTTAACCAGAATGGCCTATGGAAAAAATACACATACCGTTGTAATCGGGCGAGTTTCTACCTTCAGATGCAATAGGAATTTTTGGGTTAGGTCAATCCGTTCGCGAGATATGGGAGTTTGAAGCCAAGAAATGGTAGAGAAGGCAAAAAATTTTTCACAATTCTGCTGCTCCAAACGCTTAACCAGAATGGCCTAGGGAAAAAATACACATACCGTTATAATCGGGCGGGTTTCTACTTTCAGATGCAATAGGAATTTTTTGGTTAGGTCAATCCGTTCGCGAGATATGGGAGTTTGAAGCCAAGAAATGGTTGAGAAGGCAAAAAATTTTTCGCAATTCTGCTGCTCCAAAGGCTTAACCAGAATGGCCTAGGGAAAAAATACACATACCGTTGTAATCGGGCGAGTTTCTACCTTCAGATGCAATAGGAATTTTTGGGTTAGGTCAATCCGTTCGCGAGATATGGGAGTTTGAAGCCAAGAAATGGTAGAGAAGGCAAAAAATTTTTAACAATTCTGCTGCTCCAAACGCTTAACCAGAACGGCCTAGGGAAAAAATAGAAAAACCGTTGAAATCGGGCGAGTTTCTACTTTCAGATGCAACAGGAATTTTTGGGATAAGTCAATCCGTTCGCGAGATATGGGAGTTTGAAGCCAAGAAATGGTAGAGAAGGCAAA